>NC_029794.2:93422534-93422827 GCF_000816755.2 Arachis ipaensis
TTTCTTTTTTAAAAGCAACTTTTATTAGAAAGTTGGGTTTTTGGTGAACTCATAATATATATTAGAGATTATATTTGATTTTGTCAAATATTATATACTTTTGTATCACATTGGAAATTTCACTTGGATTTGGCAATTTCACTCAGAAATAAAAGAACCTAACTAAGGTTATGCAATAGATATAATAGATTTCGTTTTAGAAAAAGTCATATTGTAAATAATATTAATATCATATTTAATTTGATTGTGTAACTATCCTACTATATTATTATTATTATTATTATTAATGCCCC
>NC_029794.2:93422952-93423494 GCF_000816755.2 Arachis ipaensis
TATATGTTATATGTTATATGTTATATGTTATATGTTAACACATTTTACGAAAATAAAAATAAAAATAATTATTTCTGCAAATATTAGAGATTACTTTTGATCCACTATTAATATAAAACTTCCTTAAACTATCATCTAATTTCATGGTTCTATTTGTATATTCTTTAAGAAAATAGTGATTTAATAAATTACTTTTTGTTAATGTAAAATACATTATTAATTAATATTTGTATTTATTTATTTATTTATTTTTGTACATTAGATACAAATTCTGTCATACGGAAACAGCTTCCCGGCCCAATAAATCAACGGGTTTCCTAACGACCCAAATAGAAAATAGATCGAGTCCTAAATCCTAATCGGCCATACGCCCGGCACTACTCCTCCTACGTCGGTTGTATAGGGACAAAATGTGATTATTACTAACTGATTAAATTATTTTGGTTGAAGAGAAAAAAGTAAACTAGTCTTCCTTTAAGGGTCATGTATATCATACCTATTTTCAAACTTATTATTATATATTAATATAATATTAAGATATT
>NC_029794.2:93423626-93424589 GCF_000816755.2 Arachis ipaensis
ATCAAACAATAGCCAAAATTACTAGAAGCTACTGGCCAAAAGTTTCTGTTATGGTGATACATCAAGAAAACATTGTTCAAAGTTCAAACGAGTCAGTGCAACTCCCTTTGACGGACTAGAAGTGAACTGAAACTTCAAAATAGCGAGATCATGACCGTTCTACCCTTTGGTCAGTCTAATTTGAGAGCTACATTAGCTTCATACCACTAAGGCACTAACTAACTGCCCCCTCAAAGATCTAGCATACTTTATTTACAGAAAAGATTAAGTTGAAGGTGTATTAATCAGCTACCCAACCTTAGACCTTAAGTTATCTTATAGGAAATACTACTACGTCCTCTCGTCCCAACTTAGAAATCTCGCATTCTTATTCTCCCCTTTGCAGTTGCATATATGGTAATATGGTATAGGTTAAAATATCACATCTAACAAGTTTAGTGCAAATGCATGGTTTACAATTAATGTCATTTGTCGTTTATGGCTGCGGCATCATATATATATATGGTATATAACTACACGACAATTGTAATAATGTGATGTTGACTGTATGTATATATTCCATCAATTAAAACGCCTGTTAAAATTATGAAGGTTGAGACCATAGTTATCAGAACCGAACCGGTAATCGATCCGGTAAAGTTACTGGGTCACTAGGTTAGTGGTTCAATCAATGGGTTAGTGGTCGAACCGTTTAATCCGGTAATAATTAAATAAATATATAAAATTATAATACAATATTTATTCCGGTAATCGAGTTACTGGGTCACTAGGTTAGTGGTTCAATCAATGGGTTAGTGGTCGAACCGTTTAATCCGGTAATAATTAAATAAATAAAATAAATATAAATACAATATTTATTAAAAAATAAAAATTAGTGTTTAATATTTCATATGATTTAAATTTAAATAAATTATATATAAATTTCATTGTTATATATATACACATATGTTATTAGCTTTCAAA
>NC_029794.2:93427018-93427892 GCF_000816755.2 Arachis ipaensis
TTAATGAGTTTAATCTAAAAAAAGTTACATATAAATAAAATTAATTTTACACATATGAACTAGTGTATGATTGTAGGTTTAAGCATTGGCATGTGAATTTTGTTATTATATATTTCATTATTTGCCTATAATTTATAAAGAAGGATGTCTGGCTTAGTGGCAGAGGTGCAGAGTCTTTTATAGGAGGTTCCTGGTTCGAGTCCTGGGTGTTGCGTTTATGCACCGTGGAGACGCACGGGTCATGCGCCCGAGCCGCACCGGTTTGTATTGAACCGTCCGATTTTCATTGGGTTTGACCGCCGTTGACCGAACTATTTGCAGGAACGGTCAGCATTGTAAACCGATCCGGTTCGGTTCTGATAACTATGGTTGAGACGCAAAGAATGAAATATCTCAAAAGATTTATTCATCACAATTTAATTAGCTAATTTATTTGGCGTAATTAATAACATCAATAAATTTCAATTTTATTTGAATTTTTAAGTTTCATCTTTTTTTTTTGTTGCTCACGGTATTCTCCAACCCGATAGGTCAAAGACTAATTCGTCGCAGATCTGAATTCTATTTGAGGATCTGTCACTGGTCAATGGGTTGCTGCATGCACAAGGAAGAATTCGAACCTCCAACACTTATTTAAGCGGACGAGTGAGCTGACCACTCGACCAATCCAAGTTAGATTTTAAGTTTCATCTTTGTTACCGATGATGTGAAGGCCACTTTAATTAATAAGTAATCTGTAAGTTTTCTTCTAAGGAAAAATAAGAAAATAAAAAGCATGTGTTCTAACTTTACTAAAATAATTAGTGTTGAATTTGTCTAAGTTTTATTTATAAATAAAAGAGTTTTCGAATTTAATATATCATAGAGTAAGTAC
>NC_029794.2:93428019-93459449 GCF_000816755.2 Arachis ipaensis
AGGAGGTGATGGCTAATGGTGGTACCGTGTTGATGGGAAAAAAGTGAGAAGGAATAAAAATATAATTATAAAAATGTTTAGTCTTTGTTTATTTTTGTTTTATTAGTTTTTTAAGCAACCCAATCATTAATATTGATCAAGGGTAGTTGATTTTGTAGGAACTTTTTTTTCTATATTGAGCCATTAGAGGTAAATTTTTTTCATGTGAGGTACATAAATCAAACGGTCTAATTTATGTACTATATACACGTGGTGTGTGAGTGGCTGGAGTTTGCAACGGTAGCATCATTTTCACTCTCATAAGTATTTCTCTGGCGGTAAATTCATCAGTATTTTTTTGAGGAAAAAATAAAATAATTACCATGAAAACTAAGGGCAGATTTATGGAGCTTTAGTGGAACGCTGCATTTTGACGTTGTTAATTGTTATCTGCCGGTAAATCTGATAAACCACTATTTTATGGTTTGTATTGTGTTTAATTGTGTGGTTTTATCATGATCTTTACCCACTTATTCATTAAATAAGCATGCATTTATAATTCCTTCCTGAAGTTATTGCATGATTGAAAACTTGTTTCCTATAGACTTTTAATTATGTATTTTATTTCTCTTTTATTCCATTCGATGCCGTGATTTGTGTGTTAAGTGTTTCAGGCTTTATTGGGCATGAATGAGTTAGAGATTGGAAAGGAAGCTTGCAAAAATGGAAGGAACACAATAAATTGAGGAGATGACCAGCGAGAAGCGACGCGGCCGCATGGATCACGCGACCGCGCGAAAGAAAGGAAATCGCAGTGACGCAGCCGCATGGATGACGCGACGCGCGGCATGGAATAGCACGAGTGACGCGGCCGCACGGATGACGCGACCGCGTGGCAAAGCAGAAAGCCGAATGACGCGGCCGCATGGATGACGCGACCGCGTGACATGCGCGATCTGCATAATCTGCAGAATCGCTGGGGGCGATTTCGGGCCTTATTTTGACCCAGTTTTCGGCCCAGAAAAGCAGACTAGAGCCAGAGAACATGCAGAAACCAACAACAATATTCATTCTGCATAGTTTTAAGTTTTTAGATCTAGTTTTCCTCTCCTCTAGTTTTTCTCTCTACACATTGATAGTTTTTAGGATTTGTTATTTTCATTATTTTTGCATTGGGATATTGAGAAGAGTTATTGCCTCATCAAGACTTCGACATTCTAGTTCGTTTTCTTTACTTGTCTCTTACTCTTCCATGTTCCTTAATTTACTTAATTTTACTATTGGATTATTTTAGCATTTATTAATACAAGAATTACTTTTATTTTCAATTAATCTTTTAATCATTGTTTATCATGTCTTACTTTAATTCCCTTTCTTATTTATGAATTTTACATTTACAATGAGCGAGTAGTTCCCTAACTTGATGGGGAGTTGATTGAAAGGAACCCTTGAGTTGGAATGCTCAAGAGAAAGATTGTAATTGGGTTTATTGTTGGATTGCTCTCTAGTCACTAACACCAATCCTCCCAAGAGCGGATTGGAACTTGTGGATAGAAACAGCATTCCAACTTGTTTGACTTTTCCTTACTTAGTAAGGGACAACTAAACATAATAACCCTCAATTGTCAATTAATCTTGAGAATACTCTAACAAGAATAGGGCTTCCAGTTAATCAACTCCCAGTCAAGGCTTTTATTTAAATTTATATAAATTCTCTAATTTAATTTTCTGCCATTCAACTCAAACCTTTTTGAAAACATCTGATTAATAAAATAGCACACTTTTCTGCAACTCATTGGGAGACGATCTGGGATTCATACTCCCAGTATTTTAATTTTAATTTCTGTGACACCCTTCTAAATTGATGAGCGGATTTCTGGTTGGTTGAGAACTATACTTGCAACGAATATTTTATAATCATTCTTAACTCGCCAATTTCCGCCAGCATCAATTTTTGGCGCCGTTGCCGGGGAGTTGCAATGGAGTGCTAAAGTTATTAATTGGAATTTATTTATTTGTATTTTATTTTATTTTGCTACTATGAGCTGCTTGTTTCTTTCGTTAGATGACACATTCGCTTCTTGACCCAAGCTTGCTAGTATTCGATCCTGAGATTGAAAGAACTATTTCACGAATAAGGCAAGCTCGGCGTCGGTTAGTCCTCCCTGAGGGCGGATTTGAAACGTCACTTGAGAAAGAAACCAGCCCCCGTTCTACTGATTTGGTTGTTTTACGTGCAGGTAACATGGCAGCAGCCAGGAGAGTTACTATCCAGGAGGCTGGAGCCCCCGATTTTACAATGCAACCATTTCAAGCGCATCACCCAGCGGTGGCTACAGACTTTGAAATAAAGACCGCACTGCTCAATTTGATGCCCAAGTTTCATGGCTTACCTGCTCAAGAGCCTATCAAGCACCTGAGAGATTTTCAGGCAGCCTGTTCTACTGTTAAGCGTGATGGTGCAGATGAAACTTCAATTTTGCTGAAAGCTTTCCCGTTTTCTCTTGAGGGGAAGGCAAGAGAGTGGTACTACACTCAACCAGCAGCAATTGTATCCAACTGGGATACACTGAGAAGAGAATTCTTGGAAAAGTTCTTTCCAGCTGAAGTTACTGATAAACTGAGGAAAGATATCGCCATGATTGTTCAGGATGAATCCGAGACGCTTTATGAATACTGGTAGTGCTTCAATAATCTTCTGGAAGCTTGCCCCCACCATATGATTGACAAGATAGTGTTACTCGTTTATGTCACACAGGGAATGAGGCCCCAAGATAAGACCACATTGGAAAGTGCTAGCAATGGGTCTATGAAAAAGTACAAGACCACTGATGAGGCATGGCAATTGATCAGCGACTTAGCTGAATCTACTAGGAATCACAGGCAGAAATAAGGCCGTGCAAAAGCCATTGCAGAAGTATCCTCTAGCAGAGAGACTGCTGCTCTAACTCAGAGTATCTGTGAAATGACCAACTTGCTGAAGCAGATGCAATTAAATCAACAACAAGTTCAGCAAGCTCAACCTTCTCCAGCACAGCAAAACCAACAGTTAGTCCCACAAAGAGTTTGCGGAATCTGTACTGATTATAGCCACTGTACTGATGAATGTCCGCAGCTCCAGCAGGAAGACAACACCGTGGCAGCCACTCATAACTTCTATGACCGCCCCAACCAAGGGTACAATCAAGGTGGAAATTACAACCATGGATGGCAGGACAATTCTAACCAGAATTGGAGGGACAACAACAACAACAGAGGAGGCAGAGATAATCAGGAAAATCAGAGGTAGAATAACAACAACAACAGGCAGCAGAATCAGAATCAGCCTTACAGAGCACCTCACCTGAGGCAATCCCAAGGACCACAGAATACCCAACAGCAGACCTCTCAAATTACCTATCCTTCTTCTTCTGCTAATGATGACTTACTACAATCTATTGATCGGAGACAGCAGACCATGGAAAATAACATTAATGCCACTCTAAATGGTCTGACCGCTACTTTGCAGGCTCTTGTCTCCCAGATTGGATCAATGAATAACTCCAATAACCAACCTTTGAGCTCCAGTGGTATTCCCTCTCAACCATTACCCAATCCTAAGGGTGGTATTAATGCCATCACCCTAAGGTCCGGAATCAGGAGAAGACAAGCCCACCAGAACACGCCTCAGCTGAAGAGGTAGTAGAAATAGAAGATGTTGAAGAAGAAGAGGACATACAGGACGTGGCTGAAGAAGAAGAAGTGCAACCACAGGTGGAAGCACTAAAAGGCGCAGACACTACAGAAAACGCCACTCCCATCCCATTTTCACAACTTACAAGGAAGCCCAGGAAGCAGCTGGAACCTGATCCCAAAATGGTAGAGATATTCAAAAAGGTCGAGGTAACTGTTCTCCTTTTTGATATTATTCAACAGGTACCTAAGTATGCTAAGTTTCTAAAAGATTTATGTATACATAAAGACAAAATTAATGAATTAGAAACTATTCCTTTAGAAAGTTCCATATCTGCTTTAATGGGAGGTTTACCTGAAAAGTGTAGCGACCCAGGTCTTTGTATAGTTAATTGTACTATTGGTGGTGTGATAATTTCTGACTGCATGTGTGATTTAGGAGCATGTGTAAGTATAATGCCTTTGTCTATATATGATGTTTTGAGGCTCCCTCCCTTAAAAAGGTCGGCAGCTCGTTTTGTGTTAGCAGATAAAAGCATTATTACAGTGGTTGGAGTTGCTGAAGATGTACTAATGGACATTAAGGGACTCACGTTCCCCACTGATTTTTATATCCTGGAAATGCCCCAAAATGACTCAGACAAGCCATCATCAATTCTACTCAGAAGACCATTCTTGAAGACCTCAAAGTTTAAATTAGATGCTTTCTCAGGAACATACTCTTTTGAAATAGATGGTCGAGTAGTGATCTTCAATCTGAATGGAGTTATGAAGCATCCTCCAGAGGATCACTCTATCCTCAAGTGTGACATTATAGATGAAACCGTGGCTGAAGTTCACCAAGAAGAATTCGAAGAGAAGTACACAGGACAAGGTCCAAGTGTGGGGACATTCTCAGAGGACAATGACAGTGCCTTACCACTGTTACCAGCTCCAGACAAGCCAAAGCCTGAACATGATCAGAAGCTAGAATTAAAACCCCTTTCTCCACACCTCAAATATGCTTACCTTGAAGACGGGCAGAAGTTCCCGGTTATCATTGCAAGGAAACTCACTTCTCAACAGGAAGAGTAGCTACTTGGTGTGCTGAGGAGGCACAAGAAGGCAATTGGTTGGAGTTTGGCAGACATAGTAGGCATCAATCCTCAAGTCTGCGAGCATAGGATATTTTTAGAAGAAGGAACAAGACCTGTTCGTCAACCCCAAGAAAGACTGAACCCCACTATCCTAGAGGTTGTCAAAAAGGAAGTGACCAGACTACTAGAGGCAGATATCATCTATCCCATCTCAGATAGTGAATGGGTAAGCCCAGTACAAGTGGTGCCAAAGAAGTCTGGAGTCACTGCAGTGAAGAATGAGCATGGAGAGCTCCTGACAACCAGAGTTCAGAACGCTTGGAGGGTCTGCATTGACTACAGATGCCTCAACCAAGCAACCCGTAAGGATCACTATCCTCTTCCATTCATTGATCAAATGCTGGATCGCCTGTCAGGTAAATCGCATTATTGTTTTCTAGATGGTTACATAGGTTATTTCCAGATTCATATAGCTCCTGAGGATCAGAAAAAGACCACTTTTACATGTCCTTTTGGGACTTATGCTTACAAGAGGATGCCCTTTGGCTTGTGCAATGCACCAGCTACTTTCCAGAGGTGCATGATGAGTCTTTTCTCTGATCTTATTAAGGACTGTATGGAGGTTTTTATGGATGATTTTAGTGTTTATGGCGATTCCTTTAGCCTTTGCTTAGATGGATTATCTAGAGTGTTAGATAGATGTGTCAGTACAAACCTGGTATTAAATTTTGAAAAATGTCACTTTATGGTTAAACAAGGGATTGTACTAGGATATGTTGTGTCTAACACTGGCATTTCTGTAGATCCAACAAAGGTGGATGTTATTTCTAGTTTACCTTACCCCTCTTCTGTGAGGGAGGTCCATTCTTTCCTTGGCCATGCAGGTTTTTACAGGAGGTTCATTAAGGACTTCAGTAAGGTAGCACTTCCCTTATCCAAGCTACTGCAGAAAGATATTGAGTTCGAGTTCAGTGAAAATTGCAAACAAGCGTTTGATAAGCTGAAGACCGTATTGACTCAAGCTCCAATTGTAAGAGGACCAGACTGGAGCCAACCATTTGAAATAATGTGCGATGCTTCCAACCATGCAGTAGGAGCAGCACTGGCTCAGCGTGAAGGTAAGGATCCTTTTGTTATTGCTTACGCGTCTAAAACTTTAGATGCTGCTTAATCAAATTACACTACTACTGAGAAAGAGCTTCTTGCTATTGTTTTTGCTCTGGATAAATTCCGAGCCTATTTACTTGGTAAGAAGGTAGTAGTGTATTCAGACCACGCAGCTCTAAAGTATTTATTAGCTAAAAAGGAGTCCAAACCAAGGCTTATACGTTGGATACTGCTATTACAAGAATTTGATTTGGAAATTAAGGACAGGAGTGGTAACCAGAATTTAGTGGCAGACCACTTGAGTCGCCTTAAACATATTACAGATGACTCCACTCCTATAGCTGATAATTTCCCATTTGATAACCTGCAAGCAGTATCTGAGATAGTCCCTTGGTATGCACCTGTAGCTAATTATCTAGTTAGCCGCACTTTTCCTCCAAACTTTTCTAAGCATCAAAGAGACAAGCTGAAAAGTGAGTCTAAATATTATATATGGGATGACCCATATTTATGGAGATGTGGCGCTGACCAGATAATTAGAAGGTGTGTGCCTCAATCAGAATTCCAGTCCATCTTAGAGGCCTGTCACTCATCTGAGAGTGGAGGACATTTTGGCCCTCGAAGAACTGCTCAAAAAATCTTAGACTGTGGATTCTGGTGGCCTACTCTTTTTAAGGACACTGCTGAATTTTGTAGATCTTGTTTTCCATGCCAGAAATTTGGTAATATATCCAGGAGGGATGAGATGCCTCAACAGATTATGCTTTTCTGTGAAATTTTTGATGTTTGGGACATTGACTACATGGGTCCATTTCCAAATTCTAATGGTTATTTCTATATATTGTTAGCTGTGGATTATGTTTCCAAATGGGTAGAAGCAATTCCTACCCGCAATGATGATGCTAACACTGTTGTTTCCTTTGTTAGAAACCACATTATTTGTTGCTTTGGATCACCACGAGCAATCGTGAGCGATCAAGGCACCCATTTTTGTAACAGGAGACTAACAGGACTAATGAAGAAGCATGGGATAATTCATAAAGTTGCAACAGCCTACCATCCTCAGACTAATGGGCAAGCCGAGGTGTCAAATAGAGAGATAAAGCATATCTTGCAGAAGATAGTCAAACCTCATAGAAGAGACTGGAGCACCAGGCTACAAGATGCACTCTGGGCATACAGAACAGCATACAAAACACCCATTGGGATGAGTCCTTTCCGCTTAGTTTATGGAAAAAGCTTGTCATCTCCCTGTTGAAGTAGAGCACAAACCCTTTTGAGCAGTAAAGGAATGCAACATGGGAATTGAGAGAGCCGGAGCTGAAAGGAAGTTGCAACTGCAGGAACTGGAGAGCCTTCGCCTAGAAGCTTATGAGAACTCAAGACTATACAAGGAGAAGATGAAGGCTGTACATGATCAAAACATCAAGAGGAAAGAGTTCCAACCTGGGGACTTAGTCCTCCTTTATAAATCTCGACTGAGGCTCATGCCAGGCAAGTTGAGATCAAGATGGGAAGGTCCATACAGAGTAGAGAAGGCCGAACCGTACGGAGTCTATCACCAAAGTCATCCTTCAAGCTCTGAACCTATCAAAGTTAATGGACATCGTTTAAAGCTGTACCATGGCGAGAAGCTGAAGAAGAACAAGGAGCTCGAGATCTTCCTCTTGGAAGATCCCCACATAGCCAAAGACTGAGCTAGTGGAGCGTCCAACTTACGGACGTTAAAGTAAAGTGCTAGGTGGGAGACAACCCACCATGGTATGATCGTTCTTTTCTTTATTTTTAATTTTCTTATTCAATAACTCTTCTCTTCATTAATACATTTCGTGCATCTGCATTTCCATACTTTTATTTTTAATTAAAAAAAATCACACGACGCGACTGCCTCATTGACGCGTCCGCGTCGCAAGGAGATGGGAGACAATAATAATATGAACAAAGAGTTACGCAGGAGCAGGGCTGAAGGCGTGCCAATGGCACAAATCACCCCACGCAACCACGTCATATGGGAATAATGGCCTCCCACGCAGCCGCGTGCCCAGGATTTCGACGTCAAAGTGGTGCACACCCGAAAGTTGTGCTAGAGTGGTGCTGGACTGGCGCTGGACGCGTAGTCCCTCTCACGCGATCGCATGCCCCACGCGACCGCGTTGTATCCCAATAATTGACCACTCACGCGATCGCATGCCCATGCGATCGCGTCACCCAAAATTTGGCACTAATATGATTTTGAACAGAGAGTTGTGCGAGTGCAAGGCTACCCTCGCGCCATTAGCCTAAAACGGGTCACGCGACCGCGTGACTGACGCGACCGCGTCATTGAGTTTAAGCGCAAGTCGCGCGACCGCGTGCCCCACGCGACCGCGTCGCTTGCGCCGCACAGTTTTCCTAATTTGCCAATTATCATATCTTTTTCTCCCCAAATCCTATTTTCTCTTTTCCCTCCTTATTTCTTCTCCCTCCGTTCCTTCTTTCTTCCTTCTTTCTAACTTTTTACTCTCTCTCACCCCCATTAACAAGGTTTTTCTTTTTTTTCTCCTTCCCTCCTTACTTTTCTATTATTCTTCTTATTTTTATATGTCATCTTATTTTCTTTTCTTTTTCCCTTCATTATTCATATTTTCCTTTTCTTTCTTTTTCCTTTTTACTTGGTGTTATCAATTTATGTGAGTCATTATTTTTATTATATGCTTATGGATTGTTGTAAATTTGTTTGACAATTATATATTACTTTTTAAGGGATTACTTGCATGTTCAAATTCTTATTTTCAAGAACTTCTTCTACATGCATGTTATGTGTTTATGAAAAAGCTCATATGGCATTATGAACTTCTCTACATTTTTCTACTCTAATATTCAATGCTTGCTTTTCACAAATTCCCTTTACTATTTTATTCATTGAATTTAATTGTCAATACAAACGTGATGGTTAGTTACAAGTGATAATATATTTAAATTGGACATTGAATGCTTGATATATGCTACTCATGCCTTTGCCTGCATGCCAATAAACCCCTTGCATTTACTTGTCCTTACATGCACTTGCTATATTTCTATTGATGGACTTTTCACATGTAATCCGGACCATGTGTTAACGTCATTCTTCTTTATTGTGCATTGATTATCACTTACATCGCCCTCTTCCTTGCTCTACCCCTTTAAATTTAATTTACTTTCTCTTCCCTTTTTCAGGATGGCCACCAAGAAAGGAAAAGAGAAAGCTACTCCCAAATAACCAACAAGAAGAGGTACAAAAAGAGCATTAGTGGCAGAACCCTCTTCAACTGTAGTTAAGCCCTCAACAAAGAAGATTAAGAGGATCATAAAGGTTGATGATAAAGAAAGAGCCTTCCCAGCAAAGGACACTGCGCGATTCCCTAATCGCTACTGTGAGCAGATGTTCCCCATCCTGGCTGAAAGGAGTTACAACAACGAATACATTCTCCTCCTCCCGCCCAATATTGCTACCTTTGTTGAGCCGCAAATTGCCCGAAGACAATGGGGTTTCCTACAAAGACAGCCAAGGCAGGTCAATCTTTCTTGGGTAGTCGAGTTCTACTCCAACTTCCATATGCCAACCCTACAGTCTGTCTATATCCGTCAGAAGCATGTCCCCATTACTGAAGAAGCCATTCAACAAGCTCTAGGTCTTCCCCCTGTTCCAGAAGGATTGGACGCCTTTCAAGAAGCCGCACTCAAGTGCCAGATGTACCAATTTGACTGGGACGCCGTTCTCAGAGTTATCGCACTACCTGGCAGCAGATGGATTTACGGATACCATTGTACCCGCCCTAAGGAAATTTCGGCTTCAGCACTAACCTTGGAGGCTCGCGTATGGGCACAGATTATGTCCCACTACGTTTTTCCGAGCACTCACGAGTCCTCCTTCATTGCGGACATGGCCGTTCTACTATGGTGCATCCTTACAGACCAACCTCTGAATCTACCAAGACATATCCGAAATGCCATGGGACACGTACAAATCGTGGGCAACTTACCTTTTCCAGCCCTGGTCTCAGATCTTGTCTCAGCAGCCGGAGTCTCCTACAGAGCTGGGGACACCAAAGCCATGCTCCCACGGGATGATCAGTATGTCCCCAACGGGAAGTACCTTCGACTTCCAGCAGCCACTATTAGCCAGCCTACTGAACCAGTTGAAGATATTCCTTCTTTAACACCACAGGCACCTACAACAGCCCAACTGCTCCATCAGATACTTGAAAAGTTGGATCGGCATGAACAGAAAGCTAAGATGAGAGAGCGCCGTAACAAGCGCCGATTCACATACCTCAAGGAGCTAATTATGGGAAAATTCAAGGACTCAGACACCCCGGACTCCACTTCCTTTACCAGCACATGGAGCCATGATGGTCCCGACTGTGGAGATACTGCTACCAGCCCATCTTTGTTCTTGATAGATGGCACCGAGGATGGTGCAAAGCCTTAAGTGTGGGGAGGTCGGTCAGTACCTGACTTCCGGAGGTAATTTCTCTTCCCTAGCACCAATAAATTAGGATATTTAGTTAGTTTTTCTCTTGTAGAATAGGATAAATTGCATAATAATAGGTTAGTTGCATGCATGTTCTGCTTGATTGAAAAGACAATAAGTTTCTTCTAAGACCCTATCTTTGGAACAAAATTTCACTAATTTTAATTAAAACTTTTATGTTAAATTTGCTTGAAGTTGTATTTGGAACATGATTTTTGAGCTAAAGAACACACAACCCATGAGATTTGAGCCTTTATGAATGGTTATATTATTTAACCATAATTATTTTATTCTTGTGTGTATGACTGTAATCTATATTTTGTTTCATCCTATATGTCCAATGTTTATTATATTTATATGTTTACATATGATTGAGGCCATTATTTGTTTAGCTCACTTATCCAAATAAAGCCTACTCTTTCAATTACCTTTGTTAGCCACTTTGAGCCTTTAAATCCCATTTGTTTTATATTTTACCACATTACTAGCCTTAAGCGAAAAAACAAGTATATACCCCAAATTGAATCTTTGGTTAGCTTAGGATAGAATTGTGTGTGTTATCCAAGTATGGGAAATTGTGGGAACAAAGGATAATAAGGGAATGAGTCATGATAATATTATGGGAATTTGGATACCTACTCATGTGAAACTATAAGAATTAAAACTCTATGTGCATTGATAAGCTATGTTATTTTTATGTTTCTATGTTTATAAATAAAAAAAATCCAAAAATATTCCACAAATAAATAAGGGGACAAAATGACCCCAATGCTAAGTCAAGCATTCAAAGATCAATGCATGTATGATAAAATCAAAATAAAAGGTTGATACATGAGTATGGATGTGAAAGAGATTTTCGGGTAGCTAGGTATGAATTCTAAAGTTACATAGAATATATATAGGTTATGTTAAAGCTTGGGTTAATTAAAGATTCAATTTATAAGCTTACTTAGCCATATATGTATCCTTACTCTTTGTAATTGTTTTGAAGAGCTTACTTACTTTTGATCAAGTGGACAAAAATCATATAGTTGCATTCACATACATAAGTTGCATTGCATTTCATAGGTTTTACATGTTCTTACTCATTCATTTTATCTCCTTCAACTAAGCATGAGGACATGCTAATATTTAAGTGTGGGGAGGTTGATAAACCACTATTTTATGATTTGTATTATGTTTAATTGTGTGGTTTTATCATGATCTTTACCCACTTATTCATTAAATAAGCATGTATTTATAATTCCTTCCTGAAGTTATTGCATGAGTGAAAACTTGCTTCCTAGAGACTTTTAATTATGTATTTTATTTCTCTTTTATTCCATTCGATGCTGTGATCTGTGTGTTAAGTGTTTCAGGCTTTATAGGGCATGAATAAGTTAGAGATTGGAAAGGAAGCTTGCAAAAATGGAAGGAACACAAGAAATTGAGGAGATGACCAGCGAGAAGCGACGTGGCCACATGGATCACGCGACTGCGCGAAAGAAAGGAAATCGCAGTGACACGGCCGTATGGATGACGCAACCGCGCGGCATGGAATAGCACGAGTAACGCGGCCGCACGGATGACGCGACCGCGTGACATGCGCGATCTGCATAATCTGCAGAATCGCTGGGGGCGATTTCGGGCCTTATTTTGACCCAATTTTTGGCCCAGAAAAGCAGACTAGAGCCAGAGAACATGCAGAAACTAACAACAACATTCATTCCGCATAGTTTTAAGTTTTTAGATCTAGTTTTCCTCTCCTCTAGGTTTTCTCTCTACACATTGATAGTTTTTAGGATTTGTTATTTTCATTGTTTTTGCATTGGGATATTGAGAAGAGTTATTGCCTCATTAAGACTTTGACATTCTAGTTCGTTCTCTTTACTTGTCTCTTACTCTTCCATGTTCCTTAATTTACTTAATTTTACTATTGGATTATTTTAGCATTTATTAATACAAGAATTACTTTTATTTTCAATTAATCTTTTAATCATTGTTTATCATGTCTTTCTTTAATTCCCTTTCTTATGTTATGAATTTTACATTTACAATGAGCGAGTAGTTCCCTAACTTGATGGGGAGTTGATTGAAAGGAACCCTTGAGTTGGAATGCTTAAGAGAAAGATTGTAATTGGGTTTATTGTTGGATTGCTCTCTAGTCACTAACACCAATCCTCCCAAGAGCGGATTGGAACTTGTGGATAGAAATAGCATTCCAACTTGTTTGACTTTCCCTTACTTAGTAAGGGACAGCTAAACATAATAACCCTCAATTGTCAATTAATCTTGAGAGTACTCCAACAAGAATAGAGCTTCCAGTTAATCAACTCCCAGTCAAGGCTTTTATTTAAATTTATATAAATTCTCTAATTTAATTTTCTGCCATTCAACTCAAACCTTTTTGAAAACATCTGATTAATAAAATAGCACACTTTTCTGTAACTCGTTGGGAGACGACCTGGGATTCATACTCCCAGTATTTTAATTTTAATTTCTGTGACACCCTTCTAAATTGATGAGCGGATTTCTGGTTGGTTGAGAACTATACTTGCAACGCATATTTTATAATCATTCTTAACTCGCCAATTTCCGCCAGCATCAAAATCCAACGATAATGATACTCTAAATTCGAAAAGCACAAACCTCCCCCTCCATTTTGAGATATCCTTTCTCTCTCCGCCACTCTCTTCTCTCTTTATCTCTTCTCTCTCTAACGCCGGCACCTCCTCCAGCCACCATCTGCTAGCGCCAGCCACCTGCATTCTTCTCTAAAGAATTCGTGGATTCGAGTAGATCAGGTTTCGTCACTTGAAATGGAGCTGAGTTGTTCCCTGTCATCTCTGCCGCTGCTGGTAGCATTGCCGCTAGTGCTCCCTTTATTGCTGGAGCTACGTGTCTCCTCCCCTTACAGGTAGGTTTCCCAATCCCTCATCCCTCTTTGCTGCTGTTCTTCCTGTTGTTTAATTTTTTAATTAAAAAAATCCTAATCCTATTTTTTACTCCCAGTGTGTTTGGCCACCCCGTGTATGTATGTATGTGTGCCTGTGCGTTCGTGTGTGTGTACTTGTTAATTTTAAAAATTTAAAAAGACTTATGAATATATAATTGAATTCTCTTTTTTAGTTGTGTACTTGTTAATTTTACACATTTAAAAAATTTATGAATATATAATTGAGTTCTCTTTTTTGGTAGTGTAAAGGAGATAAAAAATCTTTTTTTATAGAGTCGGATGGATTAAAATTTATTTTTTTTATAAAAAAACTCTAACACTTTTTAACTTATTTCTATGTTTAGGATGATTTTTTTTGTTTGAATTTCGTTTAGCATTAATCGTGGATTGTTCATACTGAGATATATACGTGGGTTGTTCGTGCAGTACTCAAATTAGTTGAATATCTCTAACTTTATGTTTTATGCCAGACTTACTTTTTTAGGATAGAGTTTTAGGATAGAAGTGGGAGAAGGTTGTCTAGTGAAGCTTTCTCGAAACACTTGTTTGCTAGAAATTGCCAAGTAATAAGGGGTTGCGCACTAGAACGACTAGGATTTGATGTTTTATTGAATGCGTGTTTGTTTTATTTATACCTGCAACTATTTTCTCTATGAAAATTGATATTTTTTTAGGTAGAAATCTCTGAATGAAGGGAAAATTCTGCCAAAATTTTGTTAAAATTGTTTAATTATAGAAGAAACTCAGTGAGAAAATGAAAAATACATTTGGTGGAGAATTCTAATTATAGATGAAACTTTATCGATTGGTGCGCGTGTACGCAAACCCCACACTGTTCGTACAACAGCAGTACCAGCAAGTGCACTGGGTCGTCCAAGTAATACCTGAGAGAGTCAGGGTCGATCCCACGAGGATTGTGGCTTGAAGCAAGCAACGGTTATCTTGCAGGTCTTAGTCAGGCAGAATCAGAAGGAGTTGGATTATGTAAACTTTGAATGATTATATGTCATAAATGCTTGGATGTTAAGTAGAAATACGGATAGGAATAGAGTTGAGAGTCAGAGTTGCTTTGTCTTTCTGAATGAACTCTGGTATTACTATCTTCCTTGCTTGTGAATGATCTTCTTCTATGGCAGGCTGTAAGTGATCAAAGCCATTGCCTGTGGTCATTGATCTCCTGTACTACAGGTCAAACGCCATTGCCCGTGGTCATTCAATCTGACGGAGGGTGAAGCTCTAACAAGTCATTCTCTTGGCGATCCTACTCAAAATGCCACAGACAAGGTCGAATCTTCTGGATTAGAGAACGCTACTTCTTTGGATTCTAGCCTATACCACGGAGACCCTAATCTCCCCGAAAATCAGCTGAACTGGTGTCTCGAGAAGTCCTCAACGAAGTCATGGATTAACTGTCTGAGAGATGTATAAACATAGCTGTTGGCTCGTGCTTTCTGGCCAAGTATTCACACGAACCCAAGTAGACGCGGGTGTTTGAGAGGCACATTCATCTTAATGCAATGAACAGAGCTAATTGGTTAGATCATCCTATTCACCACAATGAAGATCGGATATACATCTTAGAGATAGATCAAACATGGATCGAAGAAGAAATAGTAATATTTTTATTAATTCATAGGACTCAGCAGGGCTCCTCCCCTCAACCTAGGAGGTTTAGAAACTCATACTATAGTAAAAATACAATGTAAAAATCGAAAATAGTGTAAAAGCTTTCATGTTGTTCAAATGATCATGTAAAAATAACTTTAAATACTAAACAGATGACTAGTAAGGGTAAATAGTCTATTTAGTGCTAAAATCCACTTCTGGGGCCCACTTGGTGAGTGTTTGGGCTGAGCTTTGACGAGATCCACGTTCTATGAGGTCTCTTAGACATGGAACGTTAGCTAGGGGGTCCTCTTTGGGAGTTTGTACATTGGTCTCTGCTCTTTGGGCACTGGACGCCAGGAAGGGGGCAGGTAGCTGGCGTTGTACGCCAGTTTTGGGCATTCTAATCCAAAACAAAGTATGAACTATTATATATTGTTGGAAATCTCTGGAAGCCAGCTTTCCATAGCCGTTGAGAGAGCTCCATTTGAACTTCTGTAGCTCCAGAAAAGCTCTTCCGAATGCAGGCAGGTCAGATTTGGATAGCATCTGTAGTGCTTTCTCTGTCTCTGAATTAGACTTCTGCTCTAACTCCTCAATTTCAAACAGAAAATACCTGAAATTTTCCAAAAATACAAAAGCTCATAGTAGAATCTAAAAATTTGAATTTAACACTAAAACCTATAAAAACTAAACAAAAACTACTAAAAACTATATGAAAATAATGTCAAAAATCGTATAAAAAAATCCGCTCATCACCGATATTTATAGAAAATTTAATAAGTTATATATGTTGTTGGTTGAATTGTAGGTTGTTTGTTGCAAAGTGATTCCAAGTCATCATTTGTGGATGTATGACAAGGATAACAATCAAGCCGGGGGGGAGAAAGAGGGGTTAAAACCTGAGTTCTTTCAGGGGGTTGACGAGTTTTTCTTGCGCATATCTTCAACATGGAACAATTTAGGTCTCAAATGGTATCTAGGTATTCTTGTTATAAGTGTTGGATGACTAAGTGGTTAGGACCTTTGGATATAACCTTTCACCTTTATTGTATCGGGTTCAAGGATAGGTATTGGGTGTGGATGGAATGCAGACAAATTAATGAGCATGGGATCAATCGGTCTGCACCAAATTCTAATAGGTTTGCGGATCGATTAAAGAGGGTTCAGGTGGTTGGGGTACTGAATATGGAAGAGGTGATTTGGAAGGAGCAATGACAAAGGAGCATTTCGTCAGGTGGACCAACCTATCCAATATTTATTCCAAAAGGAGTTGCAATGGGCGTGGATAGTGAATATTGGTTAAAGAAGAAGAAAATTGATACTGCACATCTACATGTGTTGCTTAACTGTGACCAAGTTTCATCCTACATGAGGTGGATTTTTTAAGTTTTTTATTACTATTTCAGTTAGCAATATGAAAACCTAAGTAACTTGAAATTTCTTTATTTCTGTTATTGCATTCTAGGTTATTCCAAGAAACAAATCCTGATACATCACTCAATGATTTTTCATATTGGTTCAGAGAATACGTCAGAGTGAATCTAATTGACACTACATAAGGGAATTAGTTGCACTTAATTGGGAGTCTGGGTTCGTGGGGATACTGGCAATGGTCATTCTGATTGGTACGGTGTATTACACAATATAATTCAATTAGAGAATTTTTGTAGCACTATGTACAAGGTATGTGTGTTTAAATGTGAATGGTATGATCCAAATCTATGACTAGGAATATGAAAGCACAAGGACTACAATATCAGTGAAGTAAATTGACAAGAAAATATAGGCATTAAGATCCTTTTATTCTACCTCAAAATACATGGCAAGTCTACTATTTGCCTTATCCAGGGTCATGCAAGTCGAGTTGGGTGGTTGTAGTTAAGACTAAACAAAGAGGTCGCATCGAGTCCGATGAGATAGAGGGTCAAGAACCTTACCAAATTGATGACACATCTCCTTCGAAAATGGTGGTTAATACTGGTGATCTGATTTTCCTTAGGTTGGCAGTTATGGATGATAATATCATTGACCTTAAGATAGATGACGAGATGCTACTAGTAGAGGATGACGATACTCAAGATGGAAAGGGGGTAGATGGAGATGAAAAAGAAGAAGATGAATTTGATGATAAGGAAATTACGTCAGAAGAGAAGGATGAACTAGAGGAAGAAGATGATGAATCTGACTAAGGTTAACCTAATATAGTTTAACTAGTGATGAGCGGATAATTTATACGCTTTTTGGCATTGTTTTTACATAGTTTTTAGTATGAATTAGTTAGTTTTTAATATATTTTTATTATTTTTTAAATAAAAATCACATTTCTGGACTTCACTATGAGTTTGTATGTTTTTCTATGATTTCAGGTAATTTCTAGCTGATATTGAGGGACTTGAGCAAAAATCTGATTCAGAGACTGAAGAAGGACTGCAGATGCTATTGGATTCTGACCTCCATGCACTCGAGATGAATTTTCTGGCGCTACAGAAACCCAATTGGCACGCTCTCAATTGCGTTAGAAAGTAGACATCCAGGGCTTTCTAGCAATATATAATAGTTCATACTTTGTCCGAGTTTTGACGACACAAACTGGCGTTCAAACGCCAACTTCCTGCCCTATTCTGGAGTTAAATGCCAGAAACAGGTTGGAAATCAGAGTTAAACGCCAGAAATAGGCTACAACCTGGCGTTTAACTCCAAAAAGAGTCTCTACACATGAAAGTTCAATGCTCAGCCCAAGCACACACCAAGTGGGCCCGGAAGTGGATTTCTGCATCATTTACTTATTTCTGTAAACCCTAGGTTACTAGTTTAGTATAAAAACTACTTTTAGTGATTTATTTCACATCGATATTTTGAATAATTTTATGTTCATTGTACACGTTTGAGAGGCTGGCCTTACGGCCATGCCTGGACCTTTTACTTATGTATTTTCAACGGTGGAGTTTCTACACCCCATAGATTAAGGTGTGGAGCTCTGTTGTTCCTCATGAATTAATGCAAAGTACTATTGTTTTTCTATTCAACTCAAGCCTATTTCTTCTCTAAGATATTCATTCGCACACAAAAACATGATGAATGTGATGATTATGTGATGGTCATCACTATTCTCACCTATGAACGCATGCCTGACAACCACTTCCGTTCTACATGCAAACAAGCTTGAATGTGTATCTCTTGGGTTTCTAATCTAAGATTAAAACCTTCGTGGTATGGGCTAGAATTATTGGCGGCCATTCCTAAGATCCGGAAAGTCTAAACCTTGTCTGTGGTATTCCGAGTAGGATCTCGGAAGGGATGATTGTGACGAGCTTCAAACTCACGAGTGTTGGGCGTAGTGACAGACGCAAAAAGATCAATGGATCCTATTCCAACATGATCGAGAACTGACAGATGATTAGCCGTGCGGTGACAGCGCACTTGGACCATTTTTACTGAGAGGACGGACAATAGCCATTGACAACGGTGATCCCCAACATACAGCTTGCCATGGAAAGGAGTATGAATGATTGAATGAAGACAGTAGGAAAGCAGAGATTCAGAAGGAGCAAAGCATCTCCATACACTTATCTGAAATTCTCACCAATGAATTACATAAGTATTTCTATCTTATTTTATGTTTTAATTATATTTTAATTATCAAAATCCCATAACCATTTGAATCTGCCTGACTGAGATTTACAAGGATGACCATAGCTTGCTTCAAGACGACAATTTCTGTGGGATCGACCCTTACTCACGTAAGGTTTATTACTTGGACGACCCGGTGCACTTGCTGGTTAGTTGTGCGAAGTTGTGAAGAAGAAATGAGATTATGATAGTGCGTACCAAGTTTTTGGCGCCATTGAGATCACAATTTCGTGCATCAAGTTTTTGGCGCCGTTACCGGGGATTGTTCGAGTTTGGACAATTGACGGTTCATCTTGTTGCTCAGATTAGGTAATTTTATTTTAATTTTAAATTTTTATTTTTAAAGCTTTTTATTTTCGAAAAATTTTCAAAAAAAAAAGATTTTATTTTGTTCTTCAGAATTTTTAAGAATGAATTCTAGAGTTTCATGATGATTTGTTGAAGTCTGGCTGGCTGTGAAGCCATGTCTAATTCTTTTGGACCGAGGTTTCAACTTATCATCACAAGAGCCCTTGGGCTCCCATCTAATCAGCTGTTGTATGCCTGATTTCTATGCTGAAGCTTGGCTGGCCATTGGCCATGTCTAGTGTTTTGGACCGGAGTTTTCAGTGAAAGCTTGGCTGGCTAGTAAGCCATGTCTAATTCCTGGACCGGAGTTTTAGACTAACATTGCATGATTCCTGGAATTCTTTTTAAAAATTTTGAAATCCTTATTTTTCTTTTTCCAATTAATTTTTGAAAAATCCAAAAAAATTTAATAAAATCATAAAACCAAAAATAATTTTGTGTTTCTTGTTTGAGTCTAGTGTCAAATTTCAAGTTTGGTGTCAATTGCATCTTTTTAATTTTTCTTTAAATTTTCGAAAACTCATGCATGTGTTCCTTATGATCTTCAAGTTGTTCTTGATGATCTTCTTTGTTTGATCTTTGCATTCTTATGTTTTATGTCTTTTCTTGTTTTTCATATGCATTTTCAATTTGTTAGTGTCTAAACATTGAAAATTTCTAAGTTTGGTGTCTTGCATGTTTTTCTTTTCTCAAAAAATTTGCAAAAATAAGTTCTTGATGTTCATCTTGACATTCAAAGTGTTCTTGGTGTTCATCTTGACATTCAAAGTGTTCTTGCATGCATTAGTTGTTTTGATTCATAATTTCTGTTTTGTTTCAATTTGGTGTTTTTCTCTCTCTTTACTAAAAAATCCAAAAATCAAAATTATATCTTTCCTTGTTTTACTCATCAATTTCAATTTCAAAATTTTATCTTTTCAAATCTTTTTCAAAAATCAAATCTTTTTCATTCATTTTTACATATTTTTTGAAATTTTTTTATTTATTATTTATTTTCAAAATCTTTTTCTTATTCTTACTTCATATTTTCGAATTCATTACTAGCATTTAATATTTTGATTCAAAAAATTTTCAAGTTGTTACTTGCCTATTAAGAAAGGTTCAATCTTTAAACTCTAGAATAATATCTTTTTAGTTTCTTGTTAGTCCAGTAATCAACTTTAATTTCAAAAATAAAATCTTTTTAAGTTTCTTTTCAAATCTTTTTCAAAATGACTTTCAAATCATATCTTTTTCAAAAAAATCAATTTTCAAAATTTTTTCTAACTTCCTGTCTTTTCAAATTTGATTTTCAAATCTTTTTCAATTAACCACTTAACTTTTTAGTTTGATTTTAAAAGTTTCTATTTCAATCATATCTTTTTCAAAACTACCTAACTACTCTCTCTCCAATTTTCGAAAATTACTAACCCCTTTTTCAAAATCCCTTTTAATTAACTAATTGTTTTAAATTTTAATTTAATTTTATTTCTCTTTTTAATTTTCGAATTCTAACTATATTTTAAAATAAAAACAAAAATATTTTTATCTTATTTTATTTATTTTCGAATTGTTACCCCTCTCATCTCTTTCTATTTATTTATTTATTTATCCACTAACACTCCTCTTCCACTCAAAATTTGAACCCCTTTTCCTTCACTGTGTTCGAATTTCTCTCTTCTCTCTCTTCTATTCTTCTCTTCTTATACTCACATAAGGAATCTCTATACTTTGACGTAGAGGATTCCATATTTTCTTTTCTGTTCTCTTCTTTTTCATATGAGCAGGAACAAGGATAAGAATATTCTTGTTGAAGCTTATCTTGAACCTGAAAGGACTCTGAAGAGGAAGCTAAGGGAAGCTAAAGCACAACTCTCTGGAGAAAATCTGACAGAAATTTTCGAAAAAGAAGGAGACATGGCTGAACCCAATAACAATGCCAACAATGCAAGGAAGATGCTTGGTGACTTTATTACACCCTCTTCTGACTTCTATGGAAGAAGCATCTCAATTCCTGCAATTGGAGCAAACAATTTTGAGCTTAAGCCTCAATTGGTTTCTCTAATGCAGCAGAATTGCAAGTTTCGTAGACTTCCAATGGAATATCCTCATCAGTTTTTAGCTGAATTCTCGTAAATCTATGACACTGTCAAGACTAATGGAGTTGATCCCGAGGTCTACAGGCTTATGCTTTTCCCTTTTGCTGTAAGAGACAGAGCTAGAACATGGTTGGATTCACAACCTAAGGAGAGCCTGAACTCTTGGGAAAAGCTGGTCAGTGCTTTCTTGGCCAAATTCTTTCCACCTCAAAAGATGAGCAAGCTTAGAGTGGAAATCCAAACCTTCAGAAGGAAGGAAAATCCCTCTATGAAGCTTGGGAAAGATACAAGAAATTGATCAAAAGGTGTCCTACTGACATGCTTCCAGAATGGAGCATCATAAGTATATTCTATGATGGTCTGTCTGAGTTGTCAAAAATGTCATTGGACCATTTTGCAGGAGGATCTCTTCATCTGAAAACCCCTGCAGAAGCTCAGAAACTCATTGAAATGGTTGCAAATAACCAGTTCATGTACACCTCTGAGAGGAATCCTGTGAACAATGGGACGCCTCAGAAGAAGGGAGTTCTTGAAATTGATACTCTGAATGCCATATTGGCTCAGAACAAAATATTGACTCAGTAAGTCAATATGATTTCTCAGAGTCTGAATGGATTGTAAGATGCATCCAACAGTACTAAAGAAGCATTTTCTGAAGAAGAAGCTTATGATCCTGAGAATCCTGTAATGGCAGAGGTGAATTACATGGGAGAACCCTATGGAAACACCTACAATCCTTCATGGAGAAATCATCCAAATTTCTCATGGAATGATCAACAGAAGCCTAATCAGGGCTTTAATAATAATAATGGTGAAAGAAATAGGTTTAGCAATAGCAAGCCTTTTCCATCATCTTCTCAGCAACAGACAGAGAATTCTGAACAGAGCCATTCTGGTCTGGTAACTATAGTCTCTGATCTATCCAAGACCACACTAAGTTTCATGAATGAAACAAGGTCCTCCATCAGAAATTTGGAGGCACAGGTGGGTCAGCTGAGTAAGAAGATTACTGAAACTCCTCCCAGTACTCTCCCAAGCAATACAGAAGAAAACTCCGAGAGTGCAAGGCCATAACCATGATCAACATGGCCAAACCTGGAGAGAGTGAGGAGCACGTGAGTCCCAGTGAGAAAAGCCTCATGGGACGTCCTCTGGACAGAAAGGAGTTTTTCTTTGAGGAACCAAAGGAATCTGAGGCTCATACAGAGACCATAGAGATTCCATTGAACTTCTTTCTACCATTCATGAGCTCTGATAAATATTCTTCTTCTGAAGAGGATGAAGACATCACTGAAGAGCAAGTTGCTAAATATCTAGGAGAAATCATGAAGCTGAATGCCAAGTTATTTGGTAATGAGACTTGGGAGTTTGAACCCCCTTTGCTCACCAATGAACTGAATGCATTAATGAGGCAGACATTACCTCAGAAGAAACCGAATCCCGAAAAATTCTTCATACCTTGTACCATAGGTACCATGACCTTTGAGAAGGCTCTGTGTGACCTGGGGTCAGGGATAAACCTCATGCCACTCTCTGTAATGGAGAAACTGGAAATCTTTGAGGTACAAGCTGTAAGAATCTCACTAGAGATGGCAGACAAATCAATGAAATAGGCTTATGGACTAGTAGAGGACGTGCTAGTGAAGGTTGAAGACCTTTACATCCCTGCTGATTTCATAATCCTAGACACTGGGAAGGATGAGGATGAATCCATCATCCTTGGTAGACCCTTCCTAGCCACATCAAAAGCTGTGATTAATGTTGACAGAGGAGAGTTGGTCCTTCAGTTGAATGAAGACTACCTTGTATTTAAGACTCAAGGGTCTCCCTCTGTAACCATGGAGAGGAAGCATGAAAAGCTTCTCTCAATACAGAGTCAAACAAAATCCCCACATTCAAACTCTAAGTTTGGTGTTGGGAGGCCACAACCAAACTCCAAGTTTGGTGTTGAGAGGCCCCAACCCTGCTCTGATTATCTGTGAGGCTCCATGAGAGCTCACTGTCAAGCTATTGACATTAAAGAAGCGCTTTTTGGGAGGCAACCCAATGCTATTTAATTATATCTATTTATTTTCCATTGCTATTTTATGTTTTCTTTAGGTTGATAATCATGTGAAGTCACAAAAACAACTGAAAAATCAAAAACAGAATGAAAAATAGAATGAAAAATGACTCACCCTGGAGGAAGAGCATACTGGCGTTTAAACACCAGTAAGAGTAGCAGAATGGGTGTTAAACGCCCAGTCTGGCACCATTCTGGGCATTTAACGCCAGAAACAAGCACCAGAATGACGTTTAACGCCAGAACAGAGCATCTAATTGGCGTTTAAGACCAAGAATGGGAGAAAAGCTGGCGTTAAACGCCAGAAACAAGCAGCAACCTGGCGTTTAACGCCAGAAGTGCACTCTAAGGGCATTTTGCACGCCTAAATGGAGCAGGGATGTTAAGTCCTTGACCCCTCAGGATCTGTGGATCCCACAGGATCCCCACCTATCCCACCTTCTCTTCTCTCCTCTTCACACCCTTTCATAACACTCTTCCCCAAAAACCAAACCCTTCCCCTACCCCTATATAAACCCCTCAACACTACCTCATTTTCACACATTACAAACACTTCTTTCCTCCTTTGGCCGAATACACTCTCCCCCTCCATCTCCTCCATTTTCTTCTTCTACTATTTTTCTTCTTCTTTTGCTCGAGGACGAGCAAACATTTTAAGTTTGGTATGGTAAAAGCGTTGCTTTTTGTTTTTCCATAACCATTAATGGCACCTAAGGCCGGAGAAACCTCTAGAAAGAGGAAAGGGAAGGCAATTACTTCTAACTCTGAGTCATGAGAGATGGAGAGACTCATCTCACAAGCCCATCACTAAGAAAAGATGGAGTAAACAAGAGAGCCCACTCATGGATCTCAACAAGAGCATGAGAAAATTTCTCATCATGAAATCCCTGAGATGCCTCAAGGGATGCACTTTCCTCCACAAAACTATTGGGAACAAATCAATACCTTCCTAGGAGAGTTAAGTTCCAACATAGGACAACTAAGGATGGAGCACCAAGAGCACTCCATCATTCTCCATGAGATTAGAAAAGATCAAAGAGCTATGAGGGAGGGGCAACAAAGGAAAGGAAGAGACATAAAGGAGCTCAAGAACACCATTGGTTCTTCAAGAGGAAGAAGACGCCACCCTCACTAAGGTGGACCCGTTCCTTAATCTCCTTATTTATTTATTTATTTTCTGTTTTCGTTCTCTATGCTTTATTTTTATCTATGTTTGTGTCTTATTACATGATCATTAGTGTCTAGTGTCTATGCCTTAAAGCTATGAATGTCCTATGAATCCATCACCTTTCTTAAATGAAAAATGTTCTAAAAACAAAAGAACAAGAAGTACATGATTTCGAATTTATCTTTGAGCTTAGTTTAATTATTTTGATGTGGTGGCAACACTTTTTGTTTCCTGAATGAATGATTGAACAGTGCATATTTTTTTTTTGAATTTGTTGTTTATGAATGTTAAAATTGTTGGCTCTTGAAAGAATGATGAAAAAGGAGAAATGTTATTGATAATCTGAAAAATCATAAAATTGATTCTTGAAGCAAGAAAAGTAGTGAAAAAGCAAGGCTCATGAAAAAAATGGCGAAAATAAAAAAAAAGAAAAAGAAAGAAAAAGAAAAAGCAAGCAGAAAAAGCTAAGAGCTCTTTAAACCAAAAGGCAAGAGCAAAAAGCCGGTAACCCTTTAAACCAAAAGGCAAGGGTAATAAAAAAGGATCCAAGGCTTTGAGCATTAATGGATATGAGGGCCCAAAGGAATAAAATCCTTGCCTAAGTGGCTAACCCAAGCTGTCCCTAACCATGTGCTTGTGGCGTGAAGGTGTCAAGTGAAAAGCTTGAGACTGAGCGGTTAAAGTCGAGGTCCAAAGCAAAAAAGAGTGTGCTTAAGAACCCTGGACACCTCTAATTGGGGACTTTAGCAAAGTTGAGTCACAATCTGAAAATGTTCACCCAGTTATGTGTCTGTGGCATTTATGTATCCGGTGGTAATACTGGAAAAGAAAGTGCTTAGGGCCACGGCCAAGACTCACAAAGTAGCTGTGTTCAAGAATAAATATACTGAACTAGGAGAATCAATAACACTATCTGAATTCTAAGTTCTTATAGATGCCAATCATTCTGAACTTCAAAGGATAAAGTGAGATGCCAAAACTGTTCGGAGGCAAAAAGCTACTAGCCCCGCTCATCTAATTGGAGCTAAGTTTCATTGATATTTTGGAATTTATAATATATTCTCTTCTTTTTATCCTATTTGATTTTCAGTTGCTTGGGGACAAGAAACAATTTAAGTTTGGTGTTGTGATGAACGGATAATTTATACACTTTTTGGCATTGTTTTTACATAGTTTTTAGTATGAATTAGTTAGTTTTTAATATATTTTTATTAGTTTTTAAATAAAAATCACATTTCTAGACTTTACTATGAGTTTGTGTGTTTTTCTGTGATTTCAGGTAATTTCTGGCTGAAATTGAGGGACTTGAGCAAAAATCTGATTCAGAGACTGAAGAAGGACTGTAGATGCTGTTGGATTCTAACCTCTCTGCACTCGAGATAGATTTTCTGGCGCTACAAAAATCCAATTGGCACACTCTCAATTCAGTTGGACAGTAGACATCCAGGGCTTTCCAATAATATATAATAGTCCATACTTTGCCCGAGTTTTAATGACGCAAACTAGCGTTCAAACGCCAACTTCCTGTCCTATTCTGGAGTTAAACGCCAGAAACAGGTTGGAAATCAAAGTTAAATGCCAGAAACAGGCTACAACCTGGCGTTTAACTCCAAAAAGAGTCTCTACACATGAAAGCTCAATGCTCAGCCCAAGCACACACCAAGTGGGCCCGGAAGTGGATTTCTGCATCATTTACTTATTTCTGTAAACCCTAGGTTACTAGTTTAGTATAAAAACTACTTTTAGTGGTTTATTTCACATCGATCTTTTGAATAATTTTATGTTCATTGTACACATTTGAGAGGCTGGCCTCATGGCCATGCCTGGACCTTTTACTTATGTATTTTCAACGGTGGAGTTTCTACACCTTATAGATTAAGGTGTAGAGCTCTGCTGTTTCTCATGAATTAATGCAAAGTACTATTGTTTTTCTATTAAACTCAAGCCTATTTCTTCTCTAAGATATTCATTCGCATACAAGAACATGATGGTGATGATTATGTGACGCTCATCACTATTCTCACCTATGAACGCGTGCCTAACAACCACTTCCATTCTACATGCAAACAAGCTTGAATGTGTATCTCTTGGGTTTCTAATCTAAGATTAAAACCTTCGTGGCATAGGCTAGAATTATTGGTGGCCATTTCTGAGATCCGGAAAGTCTAAACCTTGTCTGTGGTATTCTGAGTAAGATCTGGGAAGGGATGACTGTGACGAGCTTTAAACTCGCGAGTGTTGGGCGTAGTGACAGACGCAAAAGGATCAATAGATCCTATTCCAACATGATCGAGAACCGACAGATGATTAGCCATGCGGTGACAGCGCACTTGGACCATTTTTACTGAGAGGACGGACGGTAGCCGTTGACAACGGTGATCCCCCAACATACAGCTTGCTATGGAAAAGAGTGTGAATGATTGAATGAAGACAGTAGGAAAGCAGAGATTCAGAAGGAGCAAAGCATCTCCATACGTTTATCTGAAATTCTCACCAATGAATTACATAAGTATTTCTATCTTATTTTATGTTTTAATTATATTTTAATTATCAAAATCCCATAACCATTTGAATCTGCCTGACTGAGATTTACAAGGATGACCATAGTTTGCTTCAAGCCGACAATCTCCGTGGGATTGACCCTTACTCACGTAAGGTTTATTACTTGGACGACCCAGTGCACTTGCTGGTTAGTTGTGCAAAGTTGTGAAGATGAAGTGAGATTATGATAGTGCGTACCAAGTTTTTGGCGCCATTGAGATCATAATTTTGTACACCAACTAGCTTAGCTTGTTATATGTTTAAAATTTAATTAGTAAGATTAAATAATTATAATGCATGCTAGCCTAGTTTTATCTTACGTATTTCTTTATTAAACTTTAATTAGATTATGATATAATTTCAGATAAATTGTTGCTTGATTTTCACTAATCAAAATTTGACTATTAATTGTTGACTATTCGGTTCTTTTAGATTCAGAAAAAATTAAATAAAATAAAAATAAGACTACCGTGAGATTTACCATAGGATAAATTTCACGGTAACATTCATTGAATTTTAAATAGGAAAATAAAAAAAATTAAACTTAAATCCGGCGGTATGTTGGCACAAACTCTTTGTATGTGGCATGAACATTACCATCGAAATTTATCCGACGATAACCATAAGGTTATCTTGGTCACCTATACAGTAAAAATTTAATGCTAATTCCATCACAAATTACCATCAAATCAAAAAAATCCGATGGTAACTTATTACCGGCGGATTATTTCTGCAATTCCACCAGTAAATTTGATGGTATCCAGCCTATTTTTTGTAGTGCGTTAATATTTGTCTATATTTTGTAGGGTTCACGAGTGTTGACCTGTGACCACCTACTTCAACCGGATCCATACAACCCTATTATGGAGCCTATTTTATGTGACGCTAGTTTATCTCATAGCTCAAATTAGAGTGATCCAATGTTAGGCAGCGTTGGTTAAGGCTCTAGTTAAGAGACGTTACCCAAAGACGCATGCCTTCCATCTTTCAGTTGGTGAGTGTATCATCACGTTGGAAGATATAGTCCTAATTCTTGATCTTTCGACAGATGGTCTTCTGGTGACCATTGTAACCGTGAGTAGTCATGAGGTATTAGAGACAGAATGCATACACCAGTTTGGGTATGCACCTAGGAAGGCAGATTGTAGAGGAAGATTCATTAAGGTGACATGGCTTCGAGACCTTAAAGACTGGTTACAGTTGAATGATCAACTTAGTATGGAGAGGTACTATGAAGTGCCACATCATGTTATTAGAGACAATCTTGTTTGGACACAAGTTTGGAGAAGCGGTGCACTGAAAATTTCTGTCGTTGCTCTATAACTTTGTTGAGATAAGGGAGATTAGTTGGGGTTCCGAATGCCTAGCACACCTATATACAGTGCTATGTAGGACTTCTCGTTACGACTGAAAGGAGATAGACAATCCACTAACGTTGTTGCTAAGCTGGACTTGGATCCGTCTACTATTTCTTGCTCTGATTCTCGGTGCCCCTCGCCATTTCCTTCTTACTAATGGGTAATAATAATTAGTCACCACTTTTCTAAGTCTTGTATATTGCATTTAAATTTTTAGCCATAAAGTTTACTAAGAAAAAAAATAATGTCTGGTGGCATAACTAGGAGTTTGCTAATAATGCTGTTAACGCCAATGTGGCAAATCCGAATGGGAATGAGCAACAAAGGAGAGTACTTGGGTCTTACTATGATCCTACTGCAGATCTTTATGGGAAAAGCATTGTGGTGCCTCCTATAGCTGCGAACAACTTTGAGTTGAAGCCACAATTGGTCACCCTGGTGCAACAAAACTGCCAATATCATGGTCTTCTCCACGAAGACCCAAATCAATTTATTTCTAACTTTTTGCAGATTTGTGATACTGTGAAGACAAATGGAGTGAACCCAGAGGTGTACAAGCTCATGCTCTTTCCGTTTGCTCTGAGGGATGGAGCAAAGCTATGGCTAGATTCCCAACCCAAGGAGAGCTTGGATACTTGGGACAAGGTTGTTACTGAGTTTCTTACTAAATTTTTCCCACCAAAGAAGCTGACTAAGCTTAGGGTGAAGGTTCAGACCTTCAGGTAGAAGGATGGTGAAACTCTTTATGAAGCTTGGGAGAGATACAAGCTACTGACTAGGCAATGCCCTCCGGACATGTTCTCCAAATGGACCCAACTAGATATCTTTTATGAAGGATTGGGTGAAATGTCCAAGATGTTCTTAGATAATTCTGCAGGTGGTTCATTACACAAGAAGAAGACAGCGGAGGAGACTATTGAGCTTATTGAATTGGTTGCTAGCAACCAATATTTATACTCATCTAACAGGAATCCTGTGAACTCTGAGGCTCCTCAAAAGAAGGGTGTTATGGAAGTAGAAGCTCTTAATACTATTCTAGCTCAGAACAAGCTTATGTCTCAGCAAATAAGTCTACTTACTCAACAGATGGGTGGCATGCAAGTCTCAACTATCAACACCCAAAATCCACCTCAAGAGATCTCTTATGACATGACAGGTAATTTTGTGCAAAATTATAATTATGATTATGCTCAATCCTCTTCTGAACAGGTCAATTACACGGGGAGTGGTCCTAAAAACCCCAATAATGATCCATACTCTAAGACATACAATCTTGGGTGGATAGACCAACCTCAGAGATCTCAGAATTTCACCAATAACTCTCAGGGTGGTTTCCAACAGAACAATCATAATAACCGTCAATTTCAGTCTCATCAACAACAACCACCTCAGCAGGCGAATTCTCAATCCCAACAAGATTCTAATTGGGAGATTATGAGGAGTTTTATGCAGGAAACCAGAGCCTCCATTAGAAACTTGGAGGTGCAAATGTGCCAACTGAGCAAGCAAATACCTGAGAGGTCTGCAAATACAATTCAAAACTTGGAGATTCAGATGGGTCAATTAGCCACAAAAGTTAATAAAATTGATAAGAGGACCATTAATAGCCTTCCTGGTAACACAATTCCAAACCCAAGAGAGGAATGCAAGGTTATCACCTTGATAAGTGGACAAGTGGCAAGTATGGAAGCACAAGTTAATGAGGAGCCAGTTGAAAAAAAAGCTCCAGAGGAGAAGAAGGAAGAATTAGTGCACGTCCCTCCAAAGCGTGCGGACAACCCATTCCCAGACTCTCTTGACACTTATCCTACATTGCCAAAGGCTCCTGAGTACAAGCCTAAAATGCCATATCCTCAGAGACTTCAAAAGGAGACCAAGGACAAGCAGTTTTCAAAGTTCTTGGAAGTCTTCAGAAAGTTGCAAATCAATATTCCTTTTGCTGAGGTTTTGGAGCAAATGCCTCTCTATGTCAAATTTATGAAGGAATTGTTGTCAAAGAAGAAGCCTTTAAAAGGAGATGAGACAGTGGTCCTGACTAAGGAATGTAGTGCCATAATTCAGAATAACTTGCCAAGGAAGATGCCAGATTGGTGTGGGAAATTGTGATTACACTTTTCACAACTCCGCACAACTAACCAGCAAGTGCACTGGGTCGTCCAAGTAATACCTTACGTGAGTAAGGGTCGATTGATGAGCGGATATTTTATACGCTTTTTGGGGATAATTTCATGTAGTTTTGAGTATGTTTTAGTTAGTTTTTAGTTTATTTCCAGTAGTTTTTAGGAAAAATTCATATTTCTGGACTTTACTATGAGTTGTGTGTTTTTCTGTAATTTCAGGTATTTTTCTGGCTGAAATTGAAGGAGCTGAGCAAAAATCTGATTCAGGCTGAAAAAGGATTGCTGATGCTGTTGGGTTTAGAGTCTTTTATTATTTATCCCTTGTTAAAATATTTTAAACTTATAGCTCAGTTAGTTAGAACATGGTGTTTATGTTCATGGTAATTGGCTATCATATTTTTAAAACATTTTTCAAAAATAATTTTTCTATTAAATCCTGTGCCAAACTTTAAGTTTGGTGTTTTCTTGATTAATTATCCTTAAAATTTTCGAAAATTTTGTTTTGGTTTTCTAAAAATTTTAAGTTTGGTGTTCTTGTGAGTCTTCAAAGTGTTCTTGAGTTTTCCTTGTGTCTTGATCTTAAAATTTTTAAGTTTGGTGTTCCTTGGTGTTTTCCCTCCAAAATTTTCAAAAACAAGGAGCATTAGATCTAAAAATTTTTAAATCTTGTACTATCTTATTATTTTCCTCTCTCCTCACTAAATTTAAAAATATCTTTTCTCTCTATTTTTAAAACAAATTTTCGAAAATTATAAAAAAAAAATTAATTAATTTCAAAATTCAAATTCTTTTTAGTTATTTTATTTTATTTAAGTATTTACTTCTTATAAAATAAAATAAATAAAAAGGTAAATTAGTCCAAGTTATATCCATATATCCATCATGGACATAAGTGGAGATGGACAGTCCAGGAGGACTTTGGGGTCATATTCTAACCCCTCTACTGCTTCATATGGGAGTAGCATCTGCATACCCTCCATTGGAGTTAGTAGCTTTGAGTTGAATCCTCAGCTCATTATCATGGTGCAGCAAAGTTGTCAGTATTCCGGTCTTCCACAGGAAGAACCTACAGAGTTTCTGGCACAATTTTTACAAATTACTGACACAGTACATGATAAGGAAATAGATCAGGATGTCTACAGACTATTACTGTTTCCATTTGCTATAAAAGATCAAGCCAAGAGGTGGTTAAATAACCAACCAAAGGCCAGCATAAGAACATGGAAACAGCTGACAGAAAAATTCCTGAATCAATA
>NC_029794.2:93459519-93460217 GCF_000816755.2 Arachis ipaensis
ACAATTGAAGAGGCTCAAGAGCTCATTGATATAGTTGCCAGGAATCAGCATCTGTATCTAAGCAGCAACCCTTCCATGAATGAAGAGGTTAAAACAGTAACTGCTGAATTCAGTACTGTAAAACAAGCTGCTGAATTCAATCAGTAATTGGATTTTCTAACAAAGCAGCTAGCTGAATTCAAAGACAGGCTACAGGAGACAAGGATAGCTAATATACATATGGACGAACAGTTTAAGCAAACAAAGCAGCAGCTATCAAGGCAAATAGCAGAAGAATGCCAAGCAGTTCAATTAAGAAGTGGGAAAACATTAAATACCCCACCTCAAGGCATCAAAAATTCAAGAAATGAGCGACCCACCAAAGATTCACCTGAGGACAGTAAGAGCCCAGGGAAAAACAATTCTGGCACTAAAATGCCAGAAAATGGGTGGAAGGCTGGCGCTGAACGCCCAGACCATGCCCAAAACTGGCGTTCAGCGCCAGAAACAAGGCAGGATTGGCGTTCAACACCAGAAATGGGCAAGAATCTGGCGTTCAATGCCCAAATGGGGCAGAATCCAGCATTGAACGCCCAAAATGGGCACATTTCTGGCGTTCAGGCGCCAGGAACAGACAGTGAGCTGGCGTCTAACGTCACTCCAGCTTCTGACTCTGGCACTCAATCGCCAGTGAGGGATCAGACACACACAAGTACTGA
>NC_029794.2:93461703-93463609 GCF_000816755.2 Arachis ipaensis
CACTTTGGAATCAAGGGAAGTTCTTATCTAAGGAACATTCAGACCATTATCTTAAAGTAATGGGTCTGAGATCAGTGATCCCGGAAGTGAGATTCGATCTGAAAGAAGATGAATATCCGGAGATCCAGGAGCAAATTCGAACCAGGAATTGGGAAGTCTTAGCTAATCCTGAAACGAAAGTAGGAAGGAACATGGTCCAGGAGTTCTATGCTAATATGTGGCAGACTGACAAGCAAAGACTATCTGGAACAGCCTGCTACGAATTTCGGACCATGGTCAGGGGAAAGATTGTTCATACCACCCCTGACAAGATTAGAGAGATATTAAAGCTACCTCAGTTAGAGGATGATCCAGACTCCTTCAACAGAAGGATGATGAGAGCAGACATTGGCCTGGATAAGATTCTAGAGGACATATGTATCCCTGGAGCCAGGTGGACCACCAACACCAAGGGCGTCCCGAATCAGCTCAAGAGAGAGGATCTCAAACCAGTTGCTAGAGGATGGCTGGACTTCATTGGGCATTCTTTGTTGGCTACCAGCAACCGTTCTGAAGTCACGGTTAAAAGAGCAGTGATGATTCATTGCATCATGATGGGAAAGGAAGTGGAGGTTCATCAGCTGATTTCCACTGAACTCTACAAGATAGCTAATAAAAATTCAAGAGAGGCCAGGTTGGCTTATCCAAGCGTGATTTCTCTGCTCTGCAAGGACGCTGGAGTCAAGATGGGAATAACTGAATATATCCTAATTGAAAAGTCAATCACCAAAGCATCAATGGAGAGACAACAAGCACAGGAGGATCCTATCAAGAAGAGAGCACAGGAATTCCTCCCAGAGATTCCTCAAGCAGAATATTGGGAATATCTTGAGACGTCTGTCACCAAGATACAGGAAGCTATGGAGCAAATAATAAAACAACAGAAGGAACATAGTCAAATGCTGACCCATATGTTTAAAGAACAAGAGGAGCAGGGACGTGACTTAAGGGAACTGAAGCGCCAAAAGTCTTCTGTAATACCAAGCCTCCCAAGGATCAGAGGAACTCCCATACCCCCAGAATAAAGGTTGTTAAATTCCAATTTCTGCCTTAACTCTGTGACAGTGTCCTTATAAAAAGTTTACCTTAGAAGTCATATAATAGTAATTAGTATCTATTTGATTTTATCTTCAATTAAGCTATAGTTTATTTTTCTCATCATCATTAAACATGAATAAAGTAGTAGATCTTTTGAATAAGAGGCAATAAAATTTCGAGTTTTAATAAGAGAAGTTCTAATTAGTTAAATGTGGTGGCAATGCTTTCTGTCTTCTGAATGAATGCTTGAACAGTGCATATGTCTTTTGAATTTGTTGTTTAAGACTGTTAAATATGTTGGCTCTTGAAAGAATGATGAACATGAGACATGTTATTGACAATCTAAAAAATCATAAAAATGATTCTTGAAGCAAGAAAAAGCAGCAAAGAATAAAGCTTGTAGAAAAAAAAAAAGAGAGAAAAAGCAAGCAGAAAAAGCCAATAACCCTTAAAACCAAAAGGCAAGGGCAAATAAAAGGGATCCCAAGGCTTTGAGCATCAGTGGATAGGAGGGCCTAAAGGAATAAAATCCTGGTCTGAGCGGCTAAACCAAGCTGTCCCTAACCATGTGCTTGTGGCGTGAAGGTGTCAAGTGAAAACTTGAGACTGAGCGGTTAAAGTCAAGGTCCAAGTGAAAAGAAGAGTGTGCTTAAGAACTCTGGACACCTCTAATTGGAGACTTTAGCAAAGCTGAGTCACAATCCAAAGGGTTCACCCAATTATGTGTCTGTGGCATTTATGTATCCGGGGGTAATACTGGAAAACAAAGTGCTTAGGGCCACGGCCAAACTCATAAAGAAGCTGTGTTCAAGAACCATCATACTGAACT
>NC_029794.2:93464008-93519586 GCF_000816755.2 Arachis ipaensis
CCAAGTGGGCCCCAGAAGTGGATCTCTGCATCATCCATCATAGTCCACTCATATTTTGTAACCCTATGCTACTAGTTTAGTATTTAAACGACTTTTAGAGACTTATTTTGTATCTCATGATATTTCAGATCTAAACTTTGTATTCTCTGACGGCATGAGTCTCTAAACCCCATTGGACGACCCAGTGCACTTGCTGGTTAGTGGTACGCGTTGTGAAAAGTGTGATTCACAATTCGTGCACCATCGATCCCATGGAGATTGTCGGCTTGAAGCAAGCTATGGTTATCTTGTAAATCTTAGTCAGGAGATTAATGATAAAATGATTTTGTTTATGAAAAGTAAATAACATGAAATAAATGGTACTTATGATTCAGAAATGAGGAACAAGTTGAGGTTTCGGAGATGCTCTGTCGCCTGAATCTCTGCTTTTCTACTGTCTTCTTCTCCAAACACGCATGGCTTCTTTCAATGGCAAGTTGTATGATCCTCTCGGATGAAAAATACCAGGTACGATCTCTGCACGGCTAATCAACTGTCGGATTTTTCGTCTCGGATGAAAAATGCCAAGTACAGCTACCGCACGGCTAATCATCTGTCGGTTCCCGCTAGCGTCGGAATAGGACCCTTGTCCTTTTGCACACTGTCACTGCGCCTAACATTCGAAAGTTTGAAACTCTTCACAGTCATCCCTTCCCAGATCCTACTCAGAATACCACAGACAAGGTTTAGACTTTCTGAATCCCAGGAATGCTGCCAATTGGTTCTAGCCTCTACTACGAAGATTCTAATCTCACGGACTCGGTTCGTGGATCAGAGACCCAAGAGATATGCACTCAAGCTATCACCCAATGACTATGTTGAGCTCAGATAGAACGGGAGTGGTTGTCAGGCACACGTTCATAGAATTGAGAATAATGATGAGTGTCATGGATCATCAGATTCTCTATATTGAAGTACGAATGAGTATCTTAGAATAGAATCAAGCGTAATTGAATAGAAAACAGTAGTAATTGCATTAATCCATTGAAACACAGCAGAGCTCCTCACCCCCACCTATGGGGTTTAGAGACTTATGCCATAGAAGATACAATATGAAGTGTAAAAAATGTCATGAGTTCCAAAATGAATCTCTAAAAGTAGTTTTTATACTAGACTAGTAACTTAGGTTTATAGAAAATGAGTAACTAAGTGCAGATAGTGCAGAAATCTACTTTCAGGACCCACTTGGTGAGTGTTTGGGCTGAGCTTTCAAGCTTTCACGTGCATATGCCTCAAGTTGGAGTTAAACGCCACCCTGGGTGCCAAAATGGGCGTTTAACGCCAAGAATTATGCCAGTTCTGGCGTTTTACGCCAGAAAGTTTTTGGCTGGCTTTCAACACCAGTTTGGGCCATCAAATCTCGAGAAAAGTATAAACTATTATATATTGCTGGAAAGCCCAAGATGTCTACTTTTCAACTCAATTGAGAGCGCGCCAATTGGGATTTTGTAGCTCTAGAAAATCCACTTCGAGTTCAGGAGGGTCAGAATCCAGCAGCATCCGTAGTCCTTTTTTAGCCTCTGAATCAGATTTTTGCTCAGGTCCCTCAATTTCAGCCAGAAAATACCCGAAATCATAGAAAAATACACAAACTCATAGTAAAGTCCAGAAATGTGATTTTTGAATAAAAAATAATAAAAATATAATAAAAAGTAACTAAATTATACTAAAAACTATGTAAAAACAATGCCAAAAAGGGTATAAATTATCCGCTCATAACAACACCAAACTTAAATTGTTGCTTGTCCCCAAGAAAATGAAAACAAAATAGGATAAAAAGTAGAGAATATACAATAAATTCCAAAATATCAATGAAGCTTAGTTCCAATTAGATGAGCGGGACTAGTAGCCTTTTTGCTTCTGAATAGTTTTGACATCTCACTTTATCCTTTGAAGTTCAGAATGATTGGCATCCATAGGAACTCAGAATTCAGATAGTGTTATTGATTTTCCTAGTTCAGTATGTTGATTCTTGAACACAGCTACTTTTTGAGTCTTAGTCGTGACCCTAAGCATTTTGTTTTCCAATATTACCACCGGATACATAAATGCCACAGACACATGACTGGGTGAACCTCTTCAGATTGTGACTCAGCTTTGCTAAAGTCCCCAATTAGAGGTGCCTAGAGCTCTTAAGCACACTCTTTTACTTTGGATCACGACTTTAACCACTCAGTCTCAAGCTTTTCACTTGGACCTTCATGCCACAAGTACATGGATAGGGACAGCTTGATTTAGCCGCTTAGGCCAGGATTTTATTCCTTTGGGCCCTCCTATCCATTAATGCTCAAAGCCTTGGATCCTCTTTATCCCTTGCCTTTTAGTTTAAAGAGTTACTGGCTTTTTCTGCTTGCTTTTTCTCTCTTTTTTTTCTTTTTTTTCTTTTTCTTTATTTTTTTTCCATTTTTTTTCACTGCTTTTTCTTGCTTCAATAATCAATTTTATGATTTTTCAGATTATCAATAACATTTCTCTTTTTTTTCATTATTCTTTCAAGAGCCAACAATTTTAACATTCATAAACAACAATATCAAAAATATGCACTGTTCAAGCATTCATTCAGAAAACAAAAAGTATTGCCACCACATCAACATCATTCAACTAATTTCAAGATAAATTTCGAAATTATGCACTTCTTGTTCTTTTGCAAATAAGAATATTTTTCTTTTAAGAAAGGTGAAGGATTCATGGAATCATTCATAACTTTAAGACATAGACTCTAAACTTTATTGATCAATGAATAAAAATAAGACATTAAATAAACATAAAAGCAGATAGATAATAATAAAAGAAAGGAAATTAAGGACATAAAAATAAATGACTCTAATACTAATGCTTATGTAACTCTTAAAATAGGTTTCTAATAAGAAAAGTTATCACAGAGTTAGGACTCAACAACCTTGATTTTGAGGGGTAGGTGCTCCTTTAATCTGTGGGACGTTCAACTCTTCAAGAGATAGCTTCTAACGCTTTAGCTCCTGTATTTCACGCCCTTATTTCTCTTGTTCTATGAGCATTTTGTAGAACATGCTGTTTTGATTCTGCTGCTCTTCTTTGAGTTGATTCACAGCTTCTTGCAACTTGGTGACAGATGCTTCTAAGCGGGCCCAATAGTCAAATTGAGGAATTTCTGGGAGGAGCTCATGCGCCCCCCTCTTGATGAGGTTATCTTGAATTTGAGGTCCATCCATCACTTTTTTGGTGATTGGGCGTTCAACTGTGATATATTCATCCACACCCATCTGTACCCCCGCATCTTTGCATAACAGATTAATCAAGCTTGGGTAGGCCAATTTGGCCTCAGTGGATTCCTTCTTTGCAAACATGTAAATTTCAACAGGGATCAGTTGATGAATCTCTACCTCCTTCCCCAGCATAATACAGTGAATCATCACTGCCCTCTTTACAGTGACTTCAGATCAGTTGCTGGTTAGGAGTATATAATGCCTAATGAAATCCAGCCAACCTCTAGCAACTGGTTTAAGATCACCTCTCTTTAGTTGGTTTGGGACACCTTTTGAATTGGTAATCCACTTGGTTCCAGGGAGGCATATGTCCTCTAGAACTTGATCTAGCCTTTTATCCTTGACCATTCTCCTATTAAAGGACTCTGGATCATCTTGTAGTTGAGGAAGTTTAAGAACCTCTCTCACTTTGTCAAAGTGGAAGTAAATAACCTTTTCTCTGACCATAGTCTGAAAGGAGTAGAAAGCAGTTCCCTCTAATCTTTGCTTTTCTGTCATCCATAGATTTGCATAAAATTTCTGGACCATGTTTCTTCCAACATGTATCTCAGGATTAGCCAGGACTTCCCAACCCCTGTTTTGAATCTGCTCTTGGATCTCCGGGTATTCATCTTCTTTCAGATTGAACCTAACTTCCGGGATCACTGATCTTCTACACACAATTTTGAAATAATGGTCTGCATGTTCTTTGGTGCAGAAGTTCTCGTGCATCCAACGTGGTTTTGGATTGCTTTCTTTCTTCTCTCTTGAAGCAGTTTATCTTCCTTTGGGTGCCATGAGATTGGTTTGTTTTAACTCAGGGACCACGGAAATCACACCAAACTTAGAGATTTGCTTGTCCTCAAGTAAAATAGAAAGAAAGAAGATGAATAGATGGAGAGAAGGATTCGAATGATGGAGTAGAGGGGATGGCTGAATGTATAAATAAAGGGGAGGGAAGGAATGGGTTCGAATTTAAAAAACATATGATTTGAAAGATATGATTGATAAAAGATAAACATGATATGAAAAAGAGAAGATTGTTTTCAAAATTTAAGAGATATGAAAAAGATTTGAGGAAGTTAGATCTGAATTTTTATTTATGCATCTAAGAAATAAAAGATAATATGAATGAGTTAAAAAGATTTGAAAAGAAATTAGAAAGATGAATGAGTTTTGAAAAAGAATTTAAAAGAATTGAAAGAGAATTAAAAAAATAATTTATAAGATTATGAATTTTTGTTAATGGAAATTAGAAAATGAATGTTTGTAATGTTTGGATGCAGAAAATTTTGAATTAAAATATGAAAATTAAAAAAAAATTGAATTGGAAACGAAATTACCTCTCCTCTAGCTGTTCTGGCGTTAAACGCCCAGAATGATAGCTATTCTGGCGTTTAACGCCCATCTGGTGGCTATTTTGGGCGTTTAACGCCCAGCCAGATACCCTGGCTGGCGTTAAACGCCAAAAATCCTTCTTTACTGGGCATTTTTTTGAACGCTCAGAATGCTGCCAATTCTGACGTTAAACGCCCAGAATGCTGCCCATTCTGGCGCTTAACGCCCAGAATGATACCTTTACTGGCGTTAAACGCCCAGAATGGTAGCCATTCTGGCGTTTAATGCCCAAATTGCCTCTTTACTGGCGTTTTAATGCTAGTGAGCTCTTTTTTCTATGTGATTCTTCTGCTTTACGTTCTGAACCTCTATTTCCTTGACTTGTTCACTGAAAAGCTTTAACAAACATGAATAACAAAATTAAATGAACTTATATAATTGTTATAAACATCTAATTTTATGGCTGGGTTGCCTCCCAGCAAGCGATTCTTTACTGTCTTTAGCTGGACTTTACTGAGCTTTTAAATTTAGTCTCAGTTTTGAGCAATCTTGCTCAATATTTCCTTCAAGATAATGTTTGATTCTCCGTCCATTAACAATGAACTTTTTGACAGAATCAATATCTTGAAGCTCTACATAACCATATGGTGACACACTTGTAATCACATATGGTCCCCTCCACTGGGATTTCAATTTCCCAGGGAACAATCTGAGCCTAGAGTTAAACAGTAGGACCTTCTGTCCTGGCTCAAAAACTCTAGATGATAGCCTTTTGTTATGCCATCTTTTTGCTTTCTCTTTATAAATTTTAGCATTTTCGAAAGCATTGAGTCTAAACTCTTCCAGCTCATTCAACTGGAGTAATCTTTTCTCTCCAGCTACCTTAGCATCAAGGTTTAGGAACCTGGTTGCCCAGTAAGACTTGTGTTCCAGTTCCACTGGCAGATGACATGCTTTTCCATACACAAGCTGGTATGGAGAAGTTCCTATAGGGGTCTTGAATGTTGTTCTGTATGCCCACAGAGCATCATCTAGACTTCTTGCCCAATCCCTTCTACGGGTACTTACAGTCCGTTTCAGGATTCATTTTAGTTCTCTATTTGAGACATCAGCCTACCCATTTGTCTGTGGATGATATGGAGTCGCCACTTTTTGGTTAATTCCATATCGGACCAGAGCAGAGTCAAGCTGTTTATTGCAGAAATGAGTGCCTCCATCACTGATCAGTATCCTAGGCACACCGAACCTACTGAAAATATGCTTCTGGAGGAACTTCATTACTGTCTTAGTGTCATTAGTGGGTGTTGCAATTGCCTCTACCCATTTAGATACATAGTCTATTGCCACTAGAACATAAGTGTTTGAATATGATGGTGGAAAAGGCCCATGAAGTCAATACCCATACATCAAACAACTCAATATCTAAGATCCCTTGCTGAGGCATGGCATAACCATGAGGTAGATTACCAGCTCTCTGGCAACTGTCACAGTTACGTACAAACTCTCGGGAGTCTCTATAGAGGGTAGGCCAGTAGAAGCCACATTAGAGAACTTTTGTGGCTGTTCGCTCACCTCTGAAATGTCCTCCATATTGTGATCCATGGCAATGCCAAAGGATCTTCTGTGCCTCTTCTCTAGGCACAAATTTGCGGATTACTCCGTCTGCACACCTCTTAAAGAGATATGGTTCATCTCATAAGTAGTACTTTGCATCAGAAATCAATTTTTTCGTTTGCTGCTTACTGTACTCTTTGGGTGTGAATCTCACAGCTTTATAGTTTGCAATGTCTGCAAACCATGGTACTTCCTGTATGGTAAAGAGTTGCTCATCCGGAAAGATTTCAGAGATCGCAGTAGGAGGGAGGGACACTCCTGCTACTGGCTCTATCCGGGACAAATGATCAGCTACTTAGTTCTCTGTCCCTTTTCTGTCTCTTATTTCTATATCAAACTCTTGCAGAAGCAACACCCATCTTATGAACCTGGGTTTTGAATCCTGCTTTGTGAGGAGATATTTTAGAGAAGTATGATCAGTGTACACAATCACTTTTGATCCCACTAAATAAGATCTGAACTTGTCAATGGCATAAACCACTGCAAGCAACTCCTTTTCTGTTGTTGTGTAATTCTTCTGTGCATCATTTAGAACACGGCTAGCATAATAAATGACATGCAGAAGCTTGTCATTCCTCTGTCCCAATACTGCACCAATGGCATGATCATTGGCATCACACATTAGTTCGAATGGTAATGACCAGTCTGGTGCAGAAATGACTGGTGCTGTGACTAGCTTAGCTTTCAGAGTCTCAAATGCCTGCAGACACTCTGTGTTAAAGATAAATGGCGTGTCAGCAGCTAGCAGATTGCTCAGAGATTTTGTAATTTTTGAAAAATCCTTTATAAACCTCCTATAGAATCTTGCATGCCCCAGAAAGCTTCTGATTGCCTTAACATTGGCAGGTGGTGGTAATTTTTCAATTACCTCTACCTTAGCTTGATCCACCTTTATTCCCTTGTTTGAAATTTTGTGCCCAAGGACAGTTCCTTCAGTCACCATGAAGTGACATTTTTCCGAGTTTAAAACCAGGTTAGTCTCTTGGCACCATCTCAGAACAAGTGCTAGATGGTCAAGACAGGAGTTGAATGAGTCTCCAAATACTGAGAAGTCATCCATGAAGACTTCCAAAAATTTCTCTACCATATCAGAGAAGATAGAGAGCATGCACCTCTGAAAGGTTACAGGTGCATTGCACAGACCAAATGGCATCCTTCTGTAGGAAAATACTCCAGAAGGACATGTGAATGCTGTTTTCTCTTGGTCCTGAGGATCTACTACAATTTGGTTGTAACCTGAATAACCATCCAAAAAGCAGTAGTATTCATGACCTGCTAGTATCTCTAGCATCTGGTCTATCAATGGTAAAGAAAAATGATCCTTTCTGGTGGCTGTATTGAGTCTTCTGTAGTCAATACACATATGCCACCCTGTAACTGTTCGTGTAGGAACCAGTTCATTTTTTCATTATGAACCACTGTCATGCCTCCCTTCTTGGGGACAACTTGGACAGGGCTCACCCAGGGGCTATTAGAAATAGGATAAATAATCCAAGCCTCTAGTAGCTTAGTGACCTCTTTCTGCACCACCTCCTTCATGGCTGGATTCAGCCGCCTCTGTGGTTGAACTACTGGCTTAACATCATCCTCTAATAGGATCTTGTGCATGCATTTGGCCGGGCTAATGCCCTTAAGATCACTTATGGACCACTCAAGAGCTGTCTTGTGTGTCCTTAGCACCTGAATTAGTGTTTCCTCTTCTTGTGGCTCTAAAGCAAAGCTTATGATCACATGAAAAGTGTCATCTTCTCCCAAAAATGTATATTTCAGGGATGGTGGTAGTGGTTTGAGCTCGGGTTTAGGAGACTTCTCCTCTTCTTGAGGAGTTTTCAGAGATTCTTTTATTTTCTCTGGTTCTTCCAGATCAGGCTGAACATCTTTAAAAAAGTTCTCTAGCTCTGATTCGAGACTCTCAGTCATATTGACCTCTTCCACCAGGGAGTCAATAATATCAGCACTCATGCAGTCTTTTGATGTGTCTGGATGCTGCATAGCTTTGACAGCATTCAACTTGAATTCATCCTCATTGACTCTCAGGGTTATCTCCCTTTTTTGGACGTCAATGAAGGTTCGTCCAGTTGCTTGGAAAGGTCTCCCTAGAATAAGAGTTACACTCTTATGCTCCTCCATTTCCAGTACTACAAAGTCAGTGGGAAAGGCAAATGGCCCAACCTTGACAATCATGTCCTCAATTATGCCTGATGGAAATTTAATGGAGCCATCAGCAAGTTGGAGGCATATCCGGGTTGGTTTAACTTCATCAGTCAAACCAAGCTTTTTGATAGTGGATGCAGGTATTAGGTTGATACTTGCCTCAAGATCACATAAAGCTGTCTTGGTACAAGCACCCTCTAATGTGTATGGTATCATAAAGCTTCTGGGATCTTTAAGCTTCTTTGGTAAGCTTTTCAGAATGACTGCACTGCATTCTTTAGTGAGGAAAACTTTTTCAGTTTCTCTCCAATCCTTCTTATGACTTAAGATCTCTTTCATGAACTTAGCATAAGAGGGTATTTGCTCAAGTGCTTTTGCAAATGGAATCTTTATTTCAAGAGTCCTGAGATAGTCTGCAAAGTGGGCAAATTGTTTATCCTGTTCCGCTTGGCAGAGTTTCTGAGGATAAGGCATCTTGGCTTTATATTCTTCAACCTTTGTTGCTGCATGCTTATTTCCTACAGAAGGGGTTGGAGAAGCCTGCTTAAGGGGGTTGTTACCAGCACTTGCAAGTGTCTGATCCCTTATTGGCATTTGAACGCCAGAATTGGGTGCTGTTTGGGCATTTAACGCCAGATTACCACCCCTTTCTGGCATTTGAACGCCAGATTTGGCTACCCATTGGGCGTTTAACGCCACTTTTTCACCTTTTTCTGGTGTTTGAACGCCAGAATCATTCCTCTCTGGGCTCTCACTGTCCTCAGAGGGATTTTGGGCAGTGGGTTGGTCATCCTCTGCCAGTTGTTCCTTTCTTGGCTTTCTGCTGCCTTGAGTTGAAGTATTCAATGTCTTTCCACTCCTTAATTGAATAGCTTGGCACTCTTCTGTTATCTGTTTAGATAGCTGCTGTCTTGTCTGATTTAATTATTTTTTCATATTTTGGTTAGCATCTTTGGTTTTTTGCAGCATCTCTTTAAATTCTGCTAATTATTTTGTTATAGAAAATAGTTGCTGATTAAGCTCAACAATTTGTTCTAGAGGACTAAGTTCAGTGGATATTGCCTCAGCCTCTTCTTTCATGGAGGACTCACTACTTAAATACAGATGCTGATTTCTAGCAACTGTATCAATGAGCTCTTAAGCCTCTTCAATTGTCTTTCTCATGTGTATAGATCCACCAGCTGAGTGGTCTAGAGACATCTGGGCTTTTTCTGTAAGCCCATAGTAAAAGATGTCTAACTACACCCATTCTGAAAATATTTCAGAAGGGAATTTCCTTAGCATCCCTCTGTACCTCTCCCAGGCATTATAGAGAGATTCATTATCCTCTTATTTAAAGCCTTGGATGTCCAGCCTTAGCTGTGTCATCCTTTTTGGGGGAAAATATTGATTCAGGAATTTGTCTGATAACTGTTTCTATTTTCTTATGCTTGCTGTGGGTTGGTTATTTAACCACCTCTTAGCTTGATCTTTTACAGCAAATAGAAACAGTAACAATCTGTAGACATTCTGATCTACTTCCTTATCACATACTGTGTCAGCAATTTGTAAGAACTGTGCCAGAAACTCAGTAGGTTCTTCCTGTGGAAGACCGGAATACTGACAATTTTGCTGCATGATAATAAGCTGAGAATTTAGCTCAAAACTGCTTACTCTGATGAGGGGTATACAGATACTACTCCCATATGAAGCAGTAGTGGGGTTAGCATATGAACCTAGAGTCCTTCTGGACTGTTCATTTCCACTTAGTTCCATGATGGAGAAAGGGAGATGATGTGGATTGCAAATAAAGTATATTTTTCTTTTTATATAAATTAATTAAGGATAAACTGAATTAAAAGGAAATAAGATAAAACAAAGTAGTTGGAAAATAGAATAAAAGTTTCGAAAACTAAAAAGAAAAAAATAAAATAAAAAAATTCGAATATTAAAATGGCTAATTAATTAAAAAGATTTGAAAAATTTTGGATATGATTTTCGAAAATTGAAGAGAGAGAAAGTGGTTAGGGAGTTTTGAAAAAGATATGATTTTAAAATTTAAAGATTGAAACTTTCTCAACAAGGAAACACCAAACTTAAAAATTTTCAATCAAAATAATAAAATATTATGAGTAATTTATAAATTATGAATAAGAAAAGAAAAAGATTTTGAAAAATTTTATAAAGGATTTTCAAAAAATATAAAAAAAAAATTGAAAAAGATAAATTTTAAAATTAAAATTTTAACTTAACTAACAAGAAACTACCAAATTTTAAAAATTTTGACTAAGTCAACACAGGTAATTCATAAATGATGAGTAATTAAAGGAAAAGATATTTTTTGAATTTAATGAGGAAAGAGAAAAATAAAAAAAATGACACCAAACTTAGAATTTTTAGATCAAAACAAAGAAAACAAATAAGAAAACTTTGAATGTCAAGATGAACACCAAGAACACTTTGAAGATCAAGATGAATACCAAGAACAAATTTTGGAAATATTTAAGAAAATAAAAACACAAAGGACACCAAACTTAAAGATTTTTATACTTTGGACACTAATAATTCGAAAATACACAAGAAAAACAAGGAAAGACACAAAACAAGAAAAACTAAAGATCAAACAAGGAAAATAAACAAGAACAACTTGAAGATTAAGAAAGAACAAGGAGCATAAAACTCGAAAATATAAAGAATAAAAAGAACATGTAATTCAAAAAATTAAATGGAAAATAAGAACATGCGATTGACACCAAACTTAAAACATGAAACTAAACTCAAACAAAAAACTCAAAAGAAAATTAAAGATTAATAAAGAAAAATAGAATTTTTGAAAAGAAAATAAAGGACTTAAATTTAGTGACTCTAAACCAAAAAGATAAATTTTTCCTAATCTAAGCAACAAAATAAACCATCAGTTGTCCAAACTCGAACAATTCCCGGAAAAGGCGCCAAAAAATTTGTGTGGGAAATTGTGATTACACTTTTTAGAACTCCGCACAACTAACCAGCAAGTGCACTGGGTCGTCCGAGTAATACCTTACGTGAGTAAGGGTCGATCCCACGGAGATTGTCGGCTTGAAGCAAGCTATGGTTATCTTGTAAATCTTAGTTAGGAGATTAATGATAAAAATGATTTTGTTTATGAAAAGTAAATAACATGAAATAAATGGTACTTGTGATTCAGTAATGAGGAACAGGTTTAGGTTCCAGAGATGCTCTGTCGCCTGAATCTCTGCTTTTCTACTGTCTTCTTCTCCAAACACACATGGCTTCCTTCAATGGCAAGCTGTATGATCCTCTCGGATAAAAAATACTAGGTACGATCTCTGCACAGCTAATCAACTGTCAGATTTCTCGTCTCGGATGAAAAATACCAAGTACAGCTACCCCACGGCTAATCATCTGTTGGTTCCCGCTAGCTTCGGAATAGGACCCTTGTCCTTTTGTACACTGTCACTGCGCCCAATATTCGCAAGTTTGAAGCTCTTCACAGTCATCCCTTCTCAGATCCTACTCGGGATACCACAGACAAGGTTTAGCCTTTCCAGATCCCAGGAATGCTGCCAATTGGTTCTAGCCTCTACCACGAAGGTTCTAATCTCCCGGACTCGGTCCGTGGATCAGAGACCCAAGAGATACGCACTCAAGCTATCGCCCAATGACTACGTTGAGCTCAGATAGAACGGGAGTGGTTGTCAGGCACGCGTTCATAGAATTGAGAATAATGATGAGTGTCACGGATCATCAGATTCTCTATATTGAAGTACGAATGAGTATCTTAGAATAGAATCAAGCGTAACTGAATAGAAAACAGTAGTAATTGCATTAATCCATTGAAACACAGAAGAGCTCCTCACCCCCACCTATGGGGTTTAAAGACTCATGCCATAGAAGATACAATATGAAGTGTAAAAAATGTCATGAGTTCCAAAATGAATCTCTAAAAGTAATTTTTATACTAGACTAGTAACTTAGGTTTACAGAAAATGAGTAACTAAGTGCAGATAGTGCAGAAATCCACTTCCGGGACCCACTTGGTGAGTGTTTGGGCTGAGCTTTCAAGCTTTCACCTGCATATGCCTCAAGTTGGAGTTAAACGCCACCCTGGGTGCCAAAATGGGCGTTTAACGCCAAGAATTATGCCAGTTCTCGCGTTTTACGCCAGAAAGTTTTTGGCTGACTTTCAACACCAGTTTGGGCCATCAAATCTCGGGCAAAGTATGGACTATTAAATATTGCTGGAAAGCGCAAGATGTCTACTTTCTAACGCAATTGTGAGCGCGCCAATTGGGCTTCTGTAGCTCTAGAAAATCCACTTCGAGTGCAGGAGGATCAGAATCCAACAGCATCTACAGTCCTTTTTCAGCCTCTGAATCAGATTTTTGCTCAGGTCCCTAAATTTCAGCCAAAAAATACCTGAAATCACAGAAAAACACACAAACTCATAGTAAAGTCTAGAAATGTAATTTTTGAATAAAAACTAATAAAAATATAATAAAAAGTAACTAAGTTATACTAAAAACTATGTAAAAACAATGCCAAAAAGGGTATAAATTATCCACTCATCACAGATTCAGGGAGCTTTCAAATTTCATGCACCATTGGGAGCAGAAGCTTTGAGAAAGCGTTATGTGATTTGGGAGCAAGCATCAATTTAATGCCCTTGTCTGTGATGAAGAAGCTGCAAATCCAAGAGGCAAAACCCACAAGGATAGCATTACAAATGGCAGCTAATTCTATGAAGCTTGCATATGGATTAGTGGAGAATATCTTGGTCAAAGTGGGTAAGTTCTTCCTCCTAGAAGATTTTGTAATTCTTGACATGGGGGAGGATGAGAATGCCTCGATAATTCTAGGAAGGCCTTTCCTAGCCACAGGAAGAGCTCTTATTGATGTGGAAGAAGGTGAATTAGTTCTTAGAGTGCATAATGAGCAACTGGTCTTTCATGTCTTCAAAGATATACATTCAACAGGTGAAGAAGAAAGATGCATGCAGACTGAGCTTATTGATCAAAACCTTCAAGAACCCCCTGATGATGCACAACAGAATCTGCAGCTCAAACCTCCTTTGGTGACAATCAATAAAATTTCTCTTGACATCAAACCTAAGTTTGGTGTCGGGAATGCATCATCCACCAAGGAGGAGGTTCCCAAAAAGAAGAAAGTACCCAGAGGATGGAGAAACAAAAAGATCCCCACTGAAGGTTTCTCCCCAGGAATGAAAGTGGTGTTGACTAGCAATCCAATGTGGATTTATACAGTAAACAGAATCCTCTCTCTGGAGCATATTGAACTACTCTATGGAGACACAGGAAAGAAGTTCAAAGTAAGGGGTGAAGAGTTGAGCCCCTATGATCCTCCTCCTTAGAGGAGCTGATCGTCAAGCTAGTGACGGTAAAGAAGCGCTTGTCGGGAGGCAACCCGATAATTTCGTATCCTTAGTTATTTTTTGTAGTAGTGATTTTCTGTTATTTGATTTTTATTGAGCTTTTACTATTTTTCTTTCGTTCTGTGTGCTCTGATCATGCAGCTATTTTAGAACAGGAACCGAACACTTCGAAAAAAAAAAGAGACGAGAGAAGAAAGGCCGAAAGTTGCAATGGAGTTGTGCAAGATCTATGCCTCGCGCACCAACTCACCCACGCGTACATGGATCAGATGCGTACGCGACACTCTGAGTTTTGGCAATCCACGCGGGAGCGCACATAGCGCGCACGCGTGCCTTAAAAATTGACATAAATGGGTGCATGGCCGAAAGTTGTGCTGGTCTCACGCTGGTACTGTGCTAGCCGCGCAACTCAACCCACGCGTCTGCGTCCCCCACGCGTACGCGTCACCCTCACCTTGTGGCCACCCACGCGTGTGCGCACCTGCCGCATACGCGTCGCATCAAAAGTTTCCACCAATATAAAAGTTACAGAGAGTTACGCCAGCGCGGCACTGGCTTCGCGCTAGTGGCACAACCACTGTGGCGCGCAAGCGCACTGGACGCTTCCACGTCCCTTCCCTTTTTCGCGAACCACGCGTACGCACGCTGCGTGCGTACACGTCGATCACGCCGCATCACTTACCCAGTGCGCCGCCCTATTTTCATTCTCTCTCCCTCCCAAATCCTAATTCTCTCTTTTTCTTTTATCATTTTCTTCTTCTTTCATCTAACTATTTGTTTTTGTTTTCAGTTCTTCTTTGCTTGAGGACAAGCAAACCTTTAAGTTTGGTATTGATGCTTCGCTAATAGTTTTTCTGTCTATTTTAATGGCACCAAAGGAAGGCGAATAATCTTCACGAAGGAGCACAGCGTAAAGAATGAGACGGCCACTAAGATAACTAAGGTGGTTGATTTCCTTTCATTCTATATTTCCTCCCGTTCTTATTATATTCTATTCTTGTTTTCGGCTATTTTTGTTATTGCATGATCAGTTTTTATTTCAATTCCTAGATTCTAGTTTAATTCACTGTTTATTCTGTTATTTAATTTTTTATTATTCTGAAAAGGTGTCTCATGTATTGCTCACTGAGCTTGAAATCAAAAGAAAAGAAAGAAGAAAAAGGGATGTAGTGCATGAGAAATTGAGTTTACTTTTTTAAGAGTAGTCTCATTTTTTCAATTGTGGTGGTATTTTCTGTGACTCTGAATGCATGACATGAATAGTGCATATTTAAATTTGAATCAAAGAATGTTGATGTACAAGGAACAGGAATTTAGAGAACTATTATGAATTTTTTGCAATAAGTAAAAGTTTAATCTTTGAAACAAAAGAAACAGCAAAAAAAAGATATAAAAGCAAGGTCCAAGGCTCTGAGCATCAATGACTAGGGAGTTCAGACATGATTAAAAGCTCAAAGAGTTGTTTCCCTAGTCATATGCTTGTGATGTTCTTGTGTCAAGTAATTCTTGAGACAAAACATTTAGAGTCGAGATCAATTGCAATTAACAGAGTATGCCAAAGGCTTTGAGCACCACTATCTGGGAGCAACTGAAAGAAAAAATCAGAACTTAAAGAGAGTTCCCCAGTTAAGTGCTTGTGGTATTTTTGTGTCAGTGAAGCTTGAGACAAAACATTTAAAGTCACGGCTAGGCTCAAGGTGCAAAGCACCAAAGAAAAGAGAATCAAAGAAAAATTGTTGTGTTCAAGGGTTAAATTGAGTTACAAAAGATTAGAGAATTCATAATATTATCCGGATTCTAATTCCAAATGACAATAACATCCTTCTGATTCAAAGGAAAGTGAGATGCCAAAATTACTCAGGATCGCAGTTGTAAACCCCACTATAAGAAGAGACCTGAGCTTAATCGAACTCTCATTCTCATGCAAATTCACATCCTAAGTCTATATTAGTTTTGGTTGCCTGAGGACAAGCAACAGTTCAAGTTTGGTGTTGTAATGCGTGAGCATCTTTCCTATCTTTTTCTAGTGAATTTGTATTTAATTTGTTGAGTTTAATCAAGAATTAATTATCTTTTAGCCACTATGGTGCTACTTTGAGTCTTGTGCAATTCTGTTTATTTTAGGTAGCATTCGGCTGGATTTGATGGAGTTTCTGCAGAACAAGAATTAAAGAAGATGACAAGCGAGGAGCGACGCGTGTGCATACCTGACGCGTGCGCGTGATTTGGAGATTTTCACGGCGACGGGTGCGTGTACCTGACGCATACACGTGACACACGAAGAAGACCATCGACACGTACGCGTGACTGACGCGTACGCGTGACATGTGCCACGTGCAGAAAATGCTGGGGGCAATTTCTGGGCTGTTTTTGACCCAGTTTTCAGCCTAGAAAACACAGATTAGAGGCTGCAAAATGGAGGACTCAGGGGAACACTTCTCATTACTTCCTAAGTTAGGCATGGATCCTATGAAGCAAGTGGTCCCCATCCATCAATTGAAGACTTGCTGATTGCCATAATTAATTCTGATTTAAATTTGTATTTTATTTTAAAACAGGAAAAGATATTATTTTAGTTTTAGAAATTAGATTTTAAATTAATTAGGATTAGATATAAAAGGAAAAAGATACTTTTCTTCTAGGGAGGATTATTCCACTTTTCATTCCATCTCAGCCCAATTTACAATCCTAGTTTTCCACTCTGAACCATGAGCAACTAAACCTCCACTGTTAAGGTTAGGAGCTCTGTCTATTTGTATGGATTGATTCTATTATTTTTGTATTTTAATTCATGTCCTGATTTATAATTCAAGAATTATTTTCGTTCTTTATCTTATGAATTTGGGTGGAACGAAAATATGACCCTCTTTCTAATTGAGTTCTTGTATAACTTGGAAAAGCTCTTTACTTGAACAATAGCTTGAAAATAATTTCTCCTAAATTCTAATAATCTGGACTTAACAGGATACGTGACATATAATCCCCTTATATTTGGATAATTAGGATTTTTGTGGCATATAAACTAGACTTGAACTTCACCCTCTAATTGGAATTAATTGACCAAGAAATTGGCGGTTGATAAATTTTAGAGAAGACTAAAAAGGTCTAAGGAATTAGGGTTTAGTCATACATAGTTTGCCAGGAATTAAAATCTTGCATGATTAAAATAAATTAATAAGAAAAGTCAATCTAGAAAATAGATAACTCTGAAACCTTAACTGCTTTCTCCATATTTTATTCTCAACTTATTCACTTGCCTATCTTCAAACTCGGAATTTACTATTTAATGCTTTTTGGACTCTCAAACACTATTTTCTGCTTGTCTGACTAAGCCAATCACTCAATTATTGTTGCTTGATCCATCAATCCTCGTGGGATCGACCCTCACTCACCTGAGGTATTACTTGGTACGACCCGGTGTACTTGCCGGTTAGTTTGTGGGTATAAATTCCGCACCAACAACTGAGTCAGGCATCTTTTAAACCATTGTATCGGTAACTAATGATGTAGTTGAACCTGGACTAGACTTCCGCAATTATCGATTTCTCCTTTAGGGATTGGTCAGTTTCAACCAAATAGCCTCAGCAACCATGTTTGAATTGAAGTTGAAATGATCTTGTGAAATTGTTCTCATGGTGTATGTGTGCCTCCCGTTTATATCTTCGTATCTCCTAACAACCTTTCTTCCGTATCAAGATGGTTCGGATAAGCCAATCCCACCGATGACCACACGTCTTACATTCTGCATAGAACATATGTGGCTCAGTGTAACACCCTAACTTTAAGCACGTCACGATCATACTAAAGATAAGGCATTATTAATCTGCTTTCCTTATTTACTATTTAATATTGAGCCTTTAGTTCGATATCACGTGTCAATTTTTAAGAAAAATGCCTGAAAAGTTTGTTTCTATTAATTAAAATCATATATCAAATATCACCAAGTAATAGTATCACATAATTACTACTAATAATAAATGCTATACAAACAAATTCAATATAAAACTCGAATGCAATACCTATCCCTTTGAATAAAATAAAAACTTAAACAACAAAGGCGAGGGAATTCTATGAAAGTAACTCAACTAAAAAACTTAACTCATAAATAAGTCTAATAATCGCCCACAGGTTCAAACTGAGTCTTCGAACCTGTGTCACTGAAAGGGTGAAAGATTTTAGGTTGAGAACAAACCACTAGTTCTCAGTAGGGAATGAAAAATGCTGTAAAAGTAAAGATTAAAATGCAAATGATTCATTTACTCAAGAAAACTAAATTTTTACCAACCCCTGGAAATACTTTTAAATTTTACTTTAGATAACTAAATATTTTCTTTAAATTTCTGAGTTTAAACAAAATTTCATTGACAAAATTTGTCATGTTAACTATTTTTCAGCCACATACACTACAAGGTTTTTGTTTATTTGTGACAGTTTTTTTTCTTATTTGTGGAGGTTTTAAATCCCCACAAAAAGGATTGTGGCAGTTTCCAAAACCCCCAAAATTTGAGGTGCCACGAACTCCTTTGTGGTGGTTTTTCACAACCCCCACAATGTCATTTAGTGGCAGTTTTCTATCCTTTTGTGGGGGTTTTGTGCTAGGCATTTTGTGACAGTTTTTTGTTAATATTTGTGGCAGTTCAAAACCCCCACAAAAAAATTTTTCCATTTTAAAAAGAATAGCTATTCTGTGGGGGTTTCAAACCTCCACAAACCTGTCAATATTATTCTTAAAATATTAATTTGGATGTTAGAATTACATCATTATACTAATCATTTACTATTTAGAAAAAATACTTAAGCAAGACATTAAAAACGTAAAAGAAAATTAAAATATTACATATTTAAACAAAAGAAATACTAAAAACAAAATCATCAGCAATGGATATATAAGAACCTATTGACAATGCAAATATATAAGAACTACTTTAAAACAAATATATAAGAACCTATTGACAAAGCAAATAGCATCCAAGAATAATGGATATATCTATCTAAAAGAAGTTCCAGTTATGACATTATCATCAGCAAGTTTCCTTTCTTCACTCACTTCTCAACCTAATCTATAAAGAAAAAAAATATACAACCATTCAGGTAGGTAAATTTAAAACCTTACATGCCTTTGCTGACTGTATGTTACAAGTTATGATTTTGTTGGAAAAAGAAAAAAGAATAGAAGAGCAGCTTATACTATCTTCAGTTGTATCTAACTATCTATTATTAGGGAAAACATTGATGGTTCAACCCACCATCAGAGCTAAGAATGAATAAGTGACAGTCAAGGATAATGGAGCTTACATGTATCCAGCCTAAAGGAAACAGTGATAAGCTGTCCTGAACTTCAAATATTTCTTCTTCATTCAATGTTGAACACTGAACAAGAAATTAAATTAGACATACATTGCTCAACTGAAAATAATTAAAATTACAACAAATAGTTAAAAAAATTATTAATGAATCATGAGAGAATTACAATCTTGAGTCTCCTAATTCTAAGGAATACTGCATTTAGCTCTATTCATATATGTTTTGCATTATTCCATTTGAGAATCATTTTATCTCCCAACGATAATTCCAAGAGAATTGGCTTAAGAACAAGTTTCATTTAAAAGTAATTGAGAAAATCCTATCATATGATTTACAGTTCCAACAGAGGTTTAGTAGCACTTTCACAACAAATGTAGATAAATAATCTCAGATAACAATAAGAACAAATTATGCAACACTCATAAACCCCATGCATCACAACCTCAGATCAGTAGAAGTCTCACTTTGTCTGACAGGATAAAATTGGAAATAGAAAAAATGAAGAAACAGTCTACATAATCATTTAAAAATAAAAACCTGAACCACAAGAGTAAACATAACCATTATCTTACCGAGTCTGAAGTTGACTCCTGCTTTAGGATAATAAGTGTAGTGATATAAAAAATCCTGTTTTTCCGTAGACATAAAATTGCAAGCATAAAAATATATTAAAATTAGCAGAAAAAATTATGACTTCTTTTACCAGGGAGCCTGCAAGAACATCACATGTCTCTAAGTTTTTCCATGTGTTTTCGCAAGCCAGTCTCAAAAAGTCTTCCATCATTTTACAGGTTGCAACACAGAGTAAAGTGAACTCATAATAATTTATTACCTGGTTTAAGAACCAAACAAACCACACATAAGAACAAGTCACAGTGAATGATCAAGAGAGTCCATGATGTGCTTTGAACAATTCCATTTAAAACGTAAAATAAATCAGGCTTACAATATGTAGGTGTTGGTATGTACTGGGACCAGGTCCAGAATCCTGAGAAGATTTAGCTGGTCCAGGCCTTGGATCTGCAACTTTTGAAGGAGGAATGGGAGAAGACTCAGGATACACCTGAGCAAGAACAGGAGGTGGCAAAGGCTGTTTGAAAAAGTGGAAAGAGTCCTCCTTTGATTCAGTTACAACAGGATGCGACCATCTTCCGTCATCCAATGAGAGAACTGAGTTCATTGTGGATGCAGCTGGTCCTTGATCCAATTCTTTAATTGCACAAGATCATATTGCCCAGCCTGATTCAAGCTGTCAACATGAACGGCAAGAAAAGTGTAAGGCTGTTATACTCCAGGGAAACAAAACTGAACAAACAACTATGACAATATTGACTTCAATGTTCAGCATTTGCTTATAATCAGATTCCTTTAAAGTGAAAAATCAGATAATTTTTTTTTTTAAAAAATCCAAACTATAATAATGAGCGAGCCAAACCTTGAATCTTTGACGTGTGTCAGATCAGTACTGCTTGGATATTGAACCTGCATAAAGACATATATCAATATATCAAAATTATAGATTTTAGATACTTGATGTTGCTAGAAGCAAAGTCAAACTGGAGTTTTTACCTTAATTTCTGCACTAGGTCCAAGCCGTTGGCCCCGAAGACCACTTGCCTAAGAATGAGTGTCTAGACAAAGTCTCCTTCTTTAGAGGAGGTACATATAATACGCCAATTATGACCCAAACTGCAATTTGTATCTTGCCCTTGCATCCATTTTTTGTCTCTTGAATTTTTTAATGTCACAGTACAAAACACAAAGATAAACCATGTGATATAATTTAGGATTAGAGAAAGATTAAGAGCATTTTAATGCCAAGTAAATGTATTACATACCTAACTCTGAAGCAGGAACTCTAATATAAAGATCTTGGCTTGCATCTGGTAGAATCCTCAAGTCATTAAGATCACCAAACCACAAAGCATATTCTTTTACGGCATGAGGCTAATTACTACAAGACATGAAAGAAAAAAACACATCAAAACGCAGTTTCAAACCTTATAAAGGAAAAAATATGAATAATTAAAACTGGAAAGCAACTAGTCATTTAGCTCTTGCACTTTAATTGGTAATTGCAAGTTCTTTTACAGGAAAAAAATCAAAAAGGATAAACTATCTCAAGCAATAGCAATAGCTATTTATTTCACTAGGAACGAGGCCAATCATCAGTTCATCACCACAGTTGTAATAAAGTGAAGAATTTATATTCTTTTAAGCAGTTCCTACGGACATGTGATATTCGAAGTTAAAATTATACCAAAGAATAAACTTATTATTACAAAGCCTTTGAAAAATTAATTATAATATAAAGATTAAATTAATAACAGTACTAATAAAGCATAAAGATAAAGATTGAGGGCAAAAAGCTTACAATTCATCTAGTCCATAAATAGTTTCCTGAAAAGAACATCACAATAATAACGTACATGAATGAGGACTTCAAATCTTTTCAACCGCAAACTAATGCCATTATTAGATAACACTCATCTGATGATACCTTCATATTTGCTACCATCATTGGAAGAAACATGCTTAAATAAAGACTAAATTAGCCATAAAACTCTTACAATCCCCTTCACTTCAGCACACTTCTTGATGGTATTACACAGAAAATGTGTGTCACAGCGAGCTAAGAAGTTTACAATGGCCTACCGCTCAATCCTCATAGGTTTAACTAGTTTTTGAAATATGGCATTCAATGTTAGATAAATAACTCTAACTTTGCCAAAAACCAAAATGAAGTTACTAATTGTATCGCCATCAAGTTGCTAAATAATCGCAAAAGTAACAAGCCAAATCCGAAATCAGAGAGTAATCAATCAAACTAAATTAATGTAGAGGAAATCACAAAATTAACAAAAAAGAAGCTTCCATAGGAATGCACAAAAGAACACAGAAGGAGATCTCAAAAGTTACCGTGTCGTGACCTCAGGAGACGCGACGAAGGAATAGCTCCTCCTTCGACAATCACGTTCACCACTTCCTCTGCAAGACACAACCACCGAAGGATTTACACCAAGAGACATGCACGACCAAATTTGCCAAAAATTGAAATGAAGGGAGCAACACGCTAGGAGATCGAGGAAGAGGAACGGAGGATTTACCGTTTTTGGCAAGATTGGCGAGCGCGTGAATGGCCGCTTGGCGGCGGCTCGATCTGACTCCTTCCATGAGAAAGTGGAGTTGAGGATGGAAATCTGCTCCTGGATTTCGGCAAGGATGGCATCGCGGGCGTCGCCGGTTACTCTCCCTCCGATCTCAGTAGCTATAGCGAGCTTGACGGTGACAAAATGAATACAGTGGCGTAGATCTAGGGTTTCATTCTCCCTCTTTTTCCTCTTCTAATTTTTTTGGACAAGTAGATTAAAAACTGGCTATTTGTTTTTTTAAAAAAATTTTCTAACTGAGCCGCTGAATAAGAAAACATCAAAAATTACCTGTACCTTCTAAAACTCTAATTGGCCGAACCCAAAAAAAAAGAGGAACTACGTCACCGTCAATTTTTACCAGATAATAGTAACACCAACGTATAAAAGAGAAAAATACAAATATTTTTATTGAATTAGATTTTTTTATTAGAATTACAGATACCAAGAAATTAGAACTAGAAACTCATAGTTTCCATGAGTTTCCAGCTCACATTCTCTCGGCCTTTTTTCCAAGTTCAATTCGGTGGTGAGAGTAAAGAAATGAAAGTAATAAAGCTGATAAGAATGAATGGATAATTTGTGGTGGCTAATGCTTCATTAGGTGTCATTGATTAATAATTAAAAGTGGCATGTGTAACAATTATATGTATGTATATATATCTGCACAAAAGCACATAACCCACGTTTCTAATTCTTTCATTTGGTTATATATATAAAGGGAGCATGTGTCATATTATAAATAAGTAATAATATAATATTGTAATAATATAATACAAGCCACGTTTGGCTTCATGTTTTCTTAATGGCTTCGGCCAAATAAATATAACTAACTAACTAATAATAAGTGTAACTCCTAATTTTCGTGATGACTAACTTTCTAGAACTGTATTCCATTTCAATCCTAAACTCTCCGTCCTCAAGATCAACAACATCTACAAAAGAATAAATTGTCACTCATTGATCCATCTAAAACATAAATTAAGGAAAACGTATTACTCACTTCACACATACCCATGTTCGCATATTCAGAGAATTAACGGTACACGCATGGCGTCAAGATCCAAGTTATACATAAAAGGTGAAACATCCATGAATTGACTGATTATGGGTGGAACGATTACATTTTTCATAACTACCTCACCTACCCTATAACCATCCTTATTCTCGTCATTGGCTTCATAGTTAGCTTCGAAGTCTTCGTCGCTATCACTGTTCATTCTTTCGTACACTTTAACTCTATCATTTTACATATTTGAGTCATGTTGAATCACATCTACAGCTATATGTTCAAACTTAACATACAATTCAATCTTCGACTGTTGTACCTGAGTTTGCTGGTGAATATGAAATATATGCTGCATACTTGCTTGACTGACACAATATCAAACTGTATTAGGCCGCCAAATACGATAATGAGATTTCTGTACAGAATATTACTGACCCTCTTTAAGATATCACTTCTATGCTTGACAGAGATCTTAATATAGCTCCGCAAATGTTATAGTGCTTGAAACCACAAACGAAAATAAATTCACACATGCAAAGCTCAGCCCTTCATGTATTTTGTATAATCTCACTATTGTGATATACTACTATATTTGCAGCACCCTCCATCACACCACCAACATACTAAAACAACTTTCTTCACAATGAAGTAAAATGGTAAAGAGCTTTGCATTTATAAGCAGAGCATCCAACACGCAGGTCACGTGTTAAAATCACATCGAATCAACACGTGACACGTGTCTAACACGTGTCTTGTGTGTTGGGCTTGCTCCAAGATAAACCACTATTTTATGGTTTATCTTGTGCTCAATTAAGTAGATTTTGTCAATCTTTCATACACTTGTTCATACAAAATGCATGTTTTACATTCTCCTTCCTGATTTTTGTGCTATGATTGAAAACATGCTTGTTTGGTCTTAATTTTGATATGTTTAATCTTCTCTTATTACTATTCGATGCCTTGATATGTGTGTTAAGTGTTTTTAGAGATTACAGGGCAGGAAAGGCTTAGAGGATGGAAAGGAAGCATGCAAAAGTAGAAGGAATACAAGAAGTTGAAGGAACTGCAAAGCTGTCAGTCTGACCCTCTCACACTAAAACGGTCATAACTTGAGCTACAGAGGTCCAAATGATGCGGTTTCAGTTGCGTTGGAAAGCTAACATCCGGGGCTTCAATTTGATATATAATTTGCTATAGTGGCTATATCGCTAGACAACGCGAACGCGTGTTCCACGCGGACGCATTGCAGTGGCGAAAAATCAGCGTGGCAGATTTCTTTTCTAGCGAATTCTGGGCTGTTTCTGACCCAGTTCTCGACCCAGAAAACACAGATTAGAGGCTATAAAGTGGGAGAATGCATCCATTCATGAAAAAAACTCATAATTCACTTTTCATAATTTAGATGTAGTTTTTAGAGGGAGAGGTTCTCTCCTCTCTCTTAGGTTTTAGGATTAGGATTCCTCTTAAAGGATTTAGGATTTCAACTTCTTCTCAGGTTCAATATTCCTTTTACTTTATATTTCTCTCTTACTTTCAGATACTTTAATGCTTTTATTTAATTACTTATGTTGCCAAATTGGCTTATGAACCATTCATGTTAGGATTTTCTTTATCCAATATAAATTGAGGTATTTCATATTTATAATTCTTATTTAGCTTTTTATATTCTTGGCTTTAATTGATTAACTGGAGACTCTTGAGTTATCAAACTTATCATGGTTGTTAATTGTTACTTTTGCTAATTGAATTGAATTTCCCTAACTCTAGTCCTTTCTTAGGAGTTGGCTAGGACTTGAGGATCTAACTAATTAGTCCACTTGACTTTCCCTTGCTTTAGTAAAGGTTAACTAAGTGGGATTAAAACTCAATTCTCATCACCATCGATAAGGATAACTAGGATAGGGCTTCCGAATTTTCATACCTTGCCAAGAATTTTATTAGTTATTAATTTATTAATTCTTGCAATTTATTTTCCTTGTTCAAACCTTTTAAAACCCAAAAACACTGTTTTCCATAACTAATAATAAGAACACCTCCCTACAGTTCCTTGAGAAGACGGCCCGAGGTTTGAATAGTTCGGTTTATAAATTTTATTGGGTTTGTTACTTGTGACAACCAAAACTTTTGTAAGAAAGGAATTCTTGTCGGTCTAGAAGCTATACTTACAACGAGAATTTATTTGCGAAAATTCTAGATCGCGCGAGAGTACCGCTCTTTCACTCCACCTGTAGAATCCACTCACCTGCAATTACACTAAATAAGTTCATTTCTAGCAAAAAAAAAAACCCTCAAACTTTTCCATATAGAAAAAAATGAGTCGATTTTCATATGTATTTATACTGAATTATATTTTTTTTGGTGTGTAATCCTCTATATTTTATATTGTGTGTAGTTTATTTCAGAGGCTTATGGTGTTGATCACAATGAGCCGGAAGTAATTCTGGCAGACTGATAAACCCCAATTTCATGGTTTATCTTGTGCTTAATTTAGGAGATTTTATCACCTTTTCTAACATTTATTCAATGAAATAGCATGGTTTTGTAATTCTCCCTTAATTTGTGCTTAAGTGTAAAAACATGCTTTTTAGGCCCTTAAATTGGTGATTTTAATTCACTTTAATTCCATTCGATGTCTTGATGTATTTCTTGAGTGATTTCAGGTTCATAATACAAGTATTAGATGGAAGAAGTGAAGAGAAAAGTATGCAAAGTGGAGAATTCATGAAGAAATGAGCATTTGGAGATTTGAGGGCGACGCACACGCATCATCCATGCGTACGTGTGAGAAGAAGATTTGCAATCCACGCGCACGCGTCACTCACGCTTACGCGTGAGTAGGAGTTTTGGCCAACAACGTGTACGCGTCGTCCACACGTACGCGTGACGCTCGGCACATGACTCACTTAAAGTGAATTCGCTGGGGGCAATTTTTGAGCTGTCCATGCCCAAATTCAACTCATTTCTGAGGGTATTTCATGCAGAATTCAATCTTGGGCAAAGGGGGAGCACTTAGTTGTAGGATAGCATCATGTAGGTTAGTTTCTAGAGAGAGAAGCTCCCTCTTCTCTCTAGAATTAGGGTTCTTAGGGCATTTGCATCTTAGATCTAGGATTCAATTCTTATTTTCCTTTAGTTTTCCTTGTAATTTCTTGTTCCTACATCTTAATTCTCTTAGTTTGCATTGTTAATTTTCCTTTTTATGCCCCTTTTAGTTTATTGATGAACTCTTGTTAGGTTTGGTTTCCTTTAATGCAATTGATGTTTTATGTTCCTTTTATTATTGAATTGAGTTGTTGATCTTACTTTTCTTGCATTGGGTAGTTGGTAGATTTTATTCTTTCTTGCAATTCATTATGTTTTTCTTTTATGCCTTCCAAGTGTTTGACAAAATGCTTGGTTGGTTATTAGAGTAGATTTTTTAGCATTCTTGGCTTAGAAAGAGGAATTATGCAATCTTGAGTCATTAAGACTCAACTTATGTTGGTGACCTAGAGTTGTTAGCTAGTATCATCTCCATTGACTCTAATCTCTTGCTAATTCAATTAGTGAGTTGATTAGAACTTTTGGATTGAGATTAGCTAGTCTCATTTGACTTTCTCTCATGAGAAGATAACATTGCACTTTCTTCTGTTGTTAGGGTTGACTAAATAAGATAAATTCTTGTTAATCATTGTTATGATTAATGACTAGGATAGAAAGCTTATATTCTCAATCCTTGCCATGAATGTCTCTCTTTATCACTTGTTTCCTTTAATTGTTTGCTTTATTTTCTTGCCATTTATTTTCTTGTCCCTTTTTATAAATCAAACCCCTTATTCCTTCATAGCCAATAATTGAACACTTCATTGCAATTTCTTGTGAGACGACCCGAGGTTTAAATACTTCGGTTAATTTTTATTGGGGTTTGTACATGTGACAACTAATCTTTTAAATTTGATTTGAGTATTGTTAGTTAGTTGGGAATTATACTATCAACGGGAATTATTTTGTATGAAATTCCTAACCAACGAAAATATTCTTTATCAAATTTATGGCACCGTTATCGGAAAATTGCAATGGTGCTATATTATTGGCTATTGTATATATGTGAATATGTTTGCCTTTTGTTTCTTTGTTAGTTTTTGCTAGTCGTAGGACTTTGCATTCTTTGTTTCTTATTATATTTTATTTTCATTTTCTCTTGTAACCATGAATTCTCATCCCTTTGGCTATGAATTTGGTTCAAACTATATTGTAGGAAATAGAAGCTTTAATGAGGATTTGCATCAAGGTTTTGGAGATAAAAGGTGGGAGGCGCCCCAAGCTTATGGACAATCCTCTTGGCAACAACCTCCTCTGGCTTCTAATGGGTATAATCCTGATATGTGAAAATTAGATTTCACGTAATTACCGGCAAGTATACCGGATCGTATCAAGTAGTAAAACTCACCGGAGTGAGGTCGATCCCACGGAGATTAGTGGATTAAGCAACTTTAGTTAAATGGTATTCTAGTTAAGCAAACATTGTTTTGGTTTCATGAGATTTGAATGCTTGAAAGAAATTGCAAAGAATTTAGTGACAAGAAATTTAAAGAATTAAAGTAAGGGAAGCAAATTAAATGACTGAAAGTAAATAACAGAAACTTAGATTGCAAGAAACTTAAATGACATCAAAAGTAAATTGCAAGAATGTAAAAATACAGGAATATAAAGTGCAGAAAATAAATTGCAAGTAATTGAGAGCTGAATTTAAAAGAAATCATGAAAGGATAAACTCTAAAGTGAATTATGTGGCTCCTTTCTCAAGTTCACCACACAATTCATATAGATTCAACCCCTCTCTCGATGGTGATTGAATCCTTGAAGAACAAGAGTTTCCTCTTGGATGAACCACTTGAATTGAGAAGGAAGAGAGGAGTTATCAACTCATTCAAATACACAGAGCTCCTCCCCCTAATGAAAATAGGGTTTAGTGAATCATAGCTCTAATTTCAACAACAATTGCAAAGATGAAAATTAAACTAAGTATAGAGAAGAATCAAGAAGAAGAAGAATAAGTATTTCTTTAAAACTGAAATTCAAAGTTGTAAGAAAAACAAAATAGAAGACGGGTGAGATGCAGTAAAAAAGTAAAAATGCTAGTGTAATAGTAAAAGTGTCTAAGTGTCCAACGAAAAATCCCCCTTTAAAAAGTACAAACTCATTCTCTATTTATACTAGTCCTCAAAGCTCCTAGAGATTCTCAATTTGGGTTAGCAATTTGGGCCTTGCTCTAGTTGATTTTGCTGGCTCATTATAGTGAAGTTGCTAGCCTTTATGAGAAACAGAGGAGGCAGAGCAAATTGTTATCAATTCTGGCCCAGTGAATGGGCGTTACTGGCAAACACGCTAGTGTAAACGCACGTTGACAACGTGCTCATAGATTTCCTGGGCTGGGAGTTATTTGGAGAGATGGGCGTTGCTAGCCCAAGTTGTTGTTAACAACTTGGCTCTTCTTCTTCTTGGTTTCAGTTTTGATGCCCAAAGTTGCCCCTGGTTTGAGCTTTAATTTTGTGCTTCACTATCAACTATTATACATGATTGGAAAGCTCTGAATGTCATATTTCCAACGCAACTAGAAGTACCTTGATTGGATCTCTGTAGCTCAAGTTATGCTCCATTAAAGAGGGTAAGGTTAGCCTGCCAAAATCGCACACGTTTTCAGTGAACACGCCCTTGTTTCCAGCGTTGCCAACGTGCTCAGATTCTGAAGCTCTAAAATGAAGCTAGCTTTTGAAGCTTCAAATGAATGCCAACCCCATACTATGATATATGGTTGGAAAGCTCTTGATGTCTACTTTCCAATTCCACTGAAATCACCTCCTTTGGAGCTTTGTAGCTCAAGTTATGCATCCATGAAGATAGTGAGGTCAAGCTACCAACTTTGTTGGAGTTGTTGGTGAAGTTGTTACCAAACACGCCAGTGCCAACGCTAGTGAACCTCCCTTAGCCCAAATTCTTGGCCTTGGTGTTGTTGCTGGAGTTGTCAAGGAACACGCCAGTTCATCCCTTGCCTTGGCAACGCTCTCGAGCTTCCTTGGCTCATTCATGCTTCCTTGAGTTTCAGTCTTCATGTTCTTACTTTTGGGGTCTAAAGATGACTCTGATTTGAGCTTCCATTTCTTGCTACACTATAAACTATTATATATCGTTAGAAAGCTCTGGATGTCAGATTTCCAATGCAACTGAAAACACTCAAATTGGATCTTTGTAACTCAATTTATGCATCTTTGAAGATAGTGAGGTTAAGCTGCCAACTTTGCTGGAGTTGTTGGTGAAGTTGTTACCAAACACGCCAGTGCCAACGCTAGTGAACTTCCTTTAGCCCAATTTCTTAGCTTTGGGCGTTGTTGCTGGCGTTGTTGATGAACACGCCAGTTCAACCTCAAGGCAACAACGTCTTCGAGCTCTTCCTTGGCCCAATTTCTTGGCCTTGCGTAGCCAAGGAACACGCCAACTCTCCCAACGTTGGCAACGCTCAAGACCACTCTCCAGGACTACCTTGCAGTGGCCAGCGTTGCTGCTGGCGTTATTGATGAACACTCCAGTTCATCCTCTACTGGGCAACGTGTTCGAGCTTCTCCAGGGATGCCTTGAAGTGGCCAGCATTGTTGCTGGCGTTATTGATGAACATGCTGGAGTTGGCAATGTGCAATCCCCTGTTTCCTTGCCAAGATTGATGTATCTTCAAGCCTTCTTGCTCCAACTCTTGCTCCATTGCCTTTTTTCAACCTTTCTCCAAGCCTTTTGATCACCTGTCATCAATCAACAAATGCATCAAAGCTATGCTAAAATCATGAGACTTCTTATCATCCTTGATATATAAGCAATTATAGCACAAAACCTCATGAAAATGCATCAATTTACTCATGGTTGATTGAATCCAAATACACATGAATTTCTACCCAAATGGCTTACTTGTAACCCAAGAAAGTGTATAAAACTTATAAAAAAAATGAAAAATTGTTTGAAAAACTAGTATAAGATGACTTGTCATCACAACACCAAACTTAAACTTTGCTTGTCCTCAAGCAAGAAAAGAATTATGCTCAAAGGTTCTTTCAATTAGAATGGATTGAAGAATAACTTGTAGTGTCCTGCGAGTGAAGTGATTAAGTGACAGTGGGGTGAACTCTAAATTATATGCTCATGCAAGGGCTTCAGTGCTTACTAGTCCCTACATCTTGGAAGTCTTAGGTCTTAGGACTTTCATCCAAATGATATCATGGAGATCTCTCTATAGGTAATTACCTTGAAGCAGCTTATGGTTTTTGTGTTTTCGCTTTGATTCTAAGTGTCATGTCTCAAAGCGGCTCTTTAGATAAGCTTTCAATCAATACTCCCAAACCAGTTGGTTTTAAGGTATTAGGTGTTGAAGCACCCCTTAGGATTTACTTGCTCAAGCCTCTCTCTTTGACACAATTCTACCACAAGTATTTAACTAGGATAATAACTCTTTGAGTTCTCATTTCTTTCTTTTTCTTCCTAGTAATTGATGCTCAGAGCCTTTTGCAATGTTCTTTTGTTTTTCTGTTTCTTTTGCTTTCTTTTGTTGCTGCTTCTTGGATCAATAAATATTTGAGAATCTCCATAATACTTCTTTGAACTCTATTTCTTGCCTATGAGCTCCCATGTAAGTTTTCACAAACATGCAACCTCAATACACAATCATACAACTAGAACCACCACTTCTCTTAATCTTTTGCTTACCTCAAAATAAATTTTTGACTCCTCAATCATTATTTTCAAAGAAATATTCTCTGTTTGAATTCTTATAGAATTTGAGTGCAAGGAATTTCAAGAGTATGGTGTTATGATATATCAAACATCTTAGTTATTAAACTACAAAGAAGTCATACTAAGTAGACAAACAGAGGTACAATATCACTTTCAATCATAGCAGTTTTGAATACAAGACAGTCACTTAACAATACAACCTTTTGGAGTTTACTTGCTTTACTTCTTATCATCATCATTGTTGGTCTTTACATCCCTCTTTGCCTCTTTGGTTGATGATGCTTAATCTTTCCAAAAATTGAAGTGACTGCCTACAATGAATTTTGAAAGTTGCTTGTCCCCAAGTACTTGAAAGGTAATTGTCATGCAGATATGCTTATGAATTTCTGAACTACAAATGGTGTCTAGACACCAAACTTAGTTCCTTGCTTACTTCTATATGCCAAATAGAGTGCATCTTTCATGCCTATATACTACCTCATGTGCTTTAATCCTATGAAGAAATAAAGTGCAAAACTAAAAGGTAAATAAATAAAATGCAAGTTTAATCAATCTCTATGATTGTTTGGAATTCGTGACTATTCATAATTGTCTCAAGGGTTACTTTGTGCTTAATTGATGTTACTGGTGGAACACCAAACTTAGTTTCATGCATTCACCCTTGATTTTGTTTCTCTGTTGGTGCAGTCACATTGGTGTGGAATACCAAACTTAATTCCTCACAATACACAGAAATTGAACCAACCATTTATTTTGACAAGAGTATGAAAGAGTAGTTACCTAAGGTTGGGTTGCCTCCCAACAAGCGCTCTTTTATCGTCACTAGCTTGACGATTGTCCCCAACTTTCTTCCTCTTCTTCCAGTTTGTTAAGAGGAATGACTTCAAGGGGGGAGAGGATTCAGTTATTGTCCCCTTTCTTGGTCTCCTCTCAGCAAGCTTCCCTTTGTAAATGGCTTGATTGAGCTTGCTTGCTGGACCACGGGTAGGATTGTTTGCAGTTGACTTTTTCTTGAATGTTGTCCTTAGTATCTTGGTCACAATCCTCTTCTTGGTGCTCTTATTAGTTGCCTTAACTTCTTTGATTCCAAGACATGGTTGCTGTGTGATTATTGGAGTTTTATCTTTATCAAGAGCCTCTTGAATTGGTGGTTCCATGAGCCCTTCCTCTATGCACTTCTCTGCTTCAATTCAATGTGAATCTCCTTGATTTTCTTCCTCCATTTCTTCTTCATGATTTTCTATTAAGTCCTTTGGGAGGGAATCTTCATGTTCCATTGTCACTTCAATTAGCCTCTGTGGACATGGAATCATTGGCTCATGTTCTTTATCCTTCATTGCAATTTCACTTGACACAGGGACCTTTTGTTCTTGTTTTTCCACTTCCTCACCCACAAATTGGTCTTCATCCTCACTGTTTAATGGTTCTAAGTTCCTCCTTGTTTGCTCCAAGGGCCCACTCATCTTCTTGAAGAAGATTTCTTTCCAGGATTGGGATTGTGTGTATCTTTCCATGAGTTGTCTGTGTATTTCAATGGCTTGGCATCGGCTTTCTAAGGGTTCTTTGGACCATTGAAGGCAATCCTCAACTGCTAGTTCAAGAGATGAAGGTTGAGAGTAATTTTGGTGACATGGATGTGTTGCGGTGAAGTTGTGTTGAGGGGTGTGGACTGAGTTTTGTGAGTTGTGGGATGAATTTTGTGGTTGGTGGGATGACTTGTATAGATCTTAGAGGAAACTTTGTGTTGAGGCATAATCAATGATGAAGAACTTTCAAATGAGAAACTGGGAGGTGAGGGTGGACAATTTTTCATGACTTTATTGAGAGTATATTCCAGGGAAGATGTCTCTTAATGAATGGAACATGAATAATTGAAATTCCCTTCCCAGCCACGGTTTGTGTAACTGTCATCACAGTGGGAGTCACTTTGTGGCTCTGGAAGGTGTTCATGCTTGTTCATTCCTTGGTGATACTCCCATCCACCATGAGGATAATGATATGAATCATTTTGTGGTGGTGGTTGGTATCCCATATGATTCTCTTGCTCGTCTTGTGTCTCTGAAGCAAATCTCCATGGATTGGAGTGCTCAGAATTTATATTTTCTTTGTGATATTTCCAGCCACCATTAGAGTTGGTGGTGGTGGGTGATATCCTAGAAAATTTGTTTGATCAAAAGATGAGGTAAACTCCATTTAAGTTTTGTAAAACACAATCACCAAAGCAATTGAAATTCATGTCTCAGATGAGGATTTCTTAGTGAGGCAATAACACAAACACCTTAGTGTCAAAAAGAAAACAAAAAAATTAAAAGAACTGTACAAAGCAAAAATAAAGAAAATGCTTAATCTAGACCACCATTCACTTAATCATTGTTAATCTTTGTCAATCTCCGGCAACGGCACCAAAAATTTGATACGTGAAAATTAGATTTCACGTAATTACCGGCAAATATACCAGATCGTATCAAGTAGTAAAACTCACCGGAGTGAGGTCGGTCCTACGGAGATTGGTGGATTAAGAAACTTTAGTTAAATGGTATTCTAGTTAAGCAAACATTGTTTTGGTTTCATGACATTTGAATGCTTGAAAGAAATTGCAAGGAATTTAGTGACAAGAAATTTAAAGAACTAAAGTAAGGGAAGCAAATTAAATGACTGAAAGTAAATAACAGAAACTTAGATTGCAAGAAACTTAAATGACATCAAAAGTAAATTGCAAGAATGTAAAAATGCAGGAATATAAAGTGCAGAAAATAAATTGCAAGTAATTGAGAGCTGAATTTAAATGGCAGGAAGGCTAAATTATTTGAAATGAATTATGTGGCTCCTTTCTCAAGTTCACCACACAATTCATATAGATTCAACCCCTCTCTCGATGGTGATTGAATCCTTGAAGAACAAGAGTTTCCTCTTGGATGAACCACTTGAATTGAGAAAGAAGAGAGGAGTTATCAACTCATTCAAATACACAGAGCTCCTCCCCTTAATGAAAATGGGATTTAGTGAATCATAGCTCTAATTTCAACAACAATTGCAAAGATGAAAATTAAACTAAGTATAGAGAAGAATCAAGAAGAAGAAGAATAAGTATTCCTTTAAAACTAAAATTCAAAGTTGCAACAAAAACAAAATAGAAGACGGGTGAGATGCAGTAAAAAAGTAAAAATGCTAGTGTAATAGTAAAAGTGTCTAAGTGTCCAAAGAAAAATCCCCCCTTAAAAAGTACAAACTCATTCTCTATTTATACTAGTCCTCAAAGCTCCTAGAGATTCTCAATTTGGGTTAGCAATTTGGGCCTTGCTCTAGTTGATTTTGCTGGCTCATTATAGTGAAGTTGCTAGCCTTTATGAGAAACAGAGGAGGCAGAGCAAATTGTTATCAATTCTGGCCCAGTGAAAGGGCGTTACTGGCAAACATGCTAGTGTAAACGCACGTTGGCAACGTGCTCATAGATTTTCTGGGCTGGGAGTTATTTCGAGAGATGGACGTTGCTAGCCCAAGTTGTTGTTAAGAACTTTACTCTTCTTCTTCTTGATTTCAGTTTTGATGCCCAAAGTTGCCCCTGGTTTAAGCTTTAATTTTGTGCTTCACTATCAACTATTATACATGATTGGAAAGCTCTGAATGTTAGATTTCTAACGCAACTGGAAGTACATCGATTGGATCTCTGTAGCTCAAGTTATGCTCCATTGAAGAGGGTAAGGTTAGCCTGCCAAAATCGCACACGTTTTCAGTGAACACGCCCTTGTTTCCAGCGTTGCCAACGTGCTCAGATTCTGAAGCTCTAAATGAAGCCAGCTTTTGAAGCTTCAAATAAATTCCAACCCCATACTATGATATATGGTTGAAAATCTCTTTATGTCTACTTTCCAATGCCACTGGAATCACCTCCTTTGGAGCTTTGTAGCTCAAGTTATGCATCCATGATGATAGTGAGGTCAAGCTGCCAACTTTTCTGGAGTTGTTGGTGAAGTTGTTACCAAACACGCCAGTGCCAATGCTAGTGAACCTCCATTAGCACAAATTCTTGGCCTTGGCATTGTTGCTGGAGTTGTCAAGGAACACACCAGTTCATCCCTTGCCTTGGCAACGCTCTCGAGCTTCCTTGGCTCATTCATGCTTCCTTGAGTTTCAATCTTCATGTTCTTGCTTTTGGGGTCTAAAGATGACTCTGATTTGAGCTTCCATTTCATGCTACACTATAGACTATTATATATCGTTGGAAAGCTCTGGATGCCAGCTTTCCAATGCAACTGAAAACACTCAAATTGGATCTTTGTAACTCAATTTATGCATCTTTGAAGATAGTGAGGTTAAGCTGCCAACTTTGCTGGAGTTGTTGGTGAAGTTGTTACCAAACACGCCAGTGCCAACGCTAGTGAACTTCCTTTAGCCCAATTTCTTAGCTTTAGGCATTGTTGCTGGCGTTGTTGATGAACACGCCAGTTCAACCTCAAGGCAACAATGTCTTCGAGCTCTTCCTTGGCCCAATTTCTTGGCCTTGCGTTGCCAAGGAACACGCAGTGGCCAGCGTTGCTGCTGGCGTTATTGATGAACACGCCAGTTCATCCTCTGCTGGGAACGTGTTCGAGCTTCTCCAGGGATGACTTGAAGTGGCCAGCATTGTTGCTGGCGTTATTGATGAACACGCTGGAGTTGGCAACGTGCAATCCCCTGTTTCCTTGCCAAGATTGATGTATCTTCTAGCCTTTTTACTCCAACTCTTGTTCCATTGCCTTCTTTCAACCTTTCTCCAAGCCTTTTGGTCACCTGTCATCAATTAACAAATGCATCAAAGCTATGCTAAAATCATGAGACTTCTTATCATCCTTGATATATAAGCAATTATAGCACAAAACCTCATGAAAATGCATCAATTTACTCATGGTTGATTGAATCCAAATACACATGAATTTCTACCCAAATGGCTTACTTGTAACCCAAGAAAGTGTATAAAACTTATAAAAAATGAAAAATTATTTGAAAAACTAGTATAAGATGACTTGTCATCAAATCCAACTCTTGATGTATACCAATCTAAGGTGTGTGGTGACCCTCATTTTGATTGTCAACCATAATCACCATATGCTTATGAACCCCCTCCGCAACATTATCAACTACCATACTCACAAGTCTCATATCACCATTCACTTTCATATGACCCTAACCCATATCCATCATACCAACCACCATATGAACTATACCTAGAACTACCACATTCCCAATACCAATACTTCCACGAACCACAAATTTCTTATACACCACCTCAAGACTTTCACCAACATGAACCACCTTCCCACTACAATACCCTTCCCTCAAACAATGAACCCTCTCTTCAACCACCACCCCCAATGGAAGAAGGTCTCCATGCCCTCATGCTAGAACAAAGAGATTTTAGATCTCGTATCCTAAGGTAACAAGAGGATACAGAAAAAGCGTTTAAGGAGATAGAAGCCAAGATAGCTATCGTGGTAGAAGCCGTTAGTAACATGGTATCCTCCCACCTAAGCTTGCGCGATCAAGACACTCCCATTGTTGAATGTGGAGAAGCAATCAAGGAGCTTAGTGAGGGAGTGAATTTGGAGCTTGAAGGTGAAGAGGAGGAGTTAAGACAAGAAGTGCAACAAGAGGAGAAGGTAGAGATAATTGAACCAAAGAAAGTGGTTCAAGAGTTAGGAGATGTTGGATGCAAGGAGGAATCTAGAGTTGAAGAGCTCTCTTCCATGGAGTTTGTAATTGGTGTTGAGGAGGATAGTGCACAACCTCCAAGGCACAATTAGATTGAAGAATTGGAAGAAATAGAGCAAGCAATAAGTTCCCTTATCTATGATAATTTTGCATCAACATATGATCCTTTTGAGTTTGAGGAATCCTTTCCCATTGGGCTTGGAATTAATGATGAGGTAGACTTCACTAAACCTACTATTTATGACTTGAGTGATGGAGAAGAGCTTGAAGAAATTGGTGAAGAAGAATGTGAACTTGAGGAAGCTTGGCAAGAGGTAGAGCTTGAAGAACCTTGCCAAGTGGTGGAAGCCTCTAGAAGAGGATGGACGGGAGTGGAACGTGCTTTGTTAAGATCATTGGGAACTCCTCCACCTAAGTTTTCATCTAATCCTTCATTTGAGTGGGTAAAACTTCTAACTCTTAGCTTTATTATTCCACTTGAATTTGGTTTGCTTGAAACGGATGGCCAACTTAGGGCGCTTTGTGAAATTAAGCGTAAGAGGAGAATGTTTAGGGGTTGGCAGTGTAAATCTAGGCTCATTATGGTTGGAAGCTCAAGATTGAGAAGCAAGGGTTAGTTTAGTTCTCAATTGAATGGGTCTAGGAGGGTGGTTTGGTACCTTCATGAGAATTCAACTTCTTTACCACCCGAAGGGAACTATCATGATCAACTTCAAGACGGGTGTGAAAATAAAGTGTGGGATCCCAGATTACTAGAGGAGGATCAACTTTGGGAGCTCATGGTTTGTGAACAACTCCATCAAAGCTTGGAGCTATTGACTTTGAATGATGGAGCTCATTGGAAGTTCAAGCATTGGTGGATGTTCAATGATGGATTCAAGCACAAGCCACCTTGATGAAGAGGAGCTCCCCATAAGTCCAACTTAAGGACAATAAACAAAAGTGATAGGTGGGAGACACCCCACCATGGTAACATCTTTTCATTTTTTTTCTTTTGTACATATTGGTAAAATTAGTTTAATTTCATGTTTTGTTTAGCTAGTTGAGTTTATTTGGGAGTCTAGTAGGTTAAATAAGGTTTTATGGTGTTTTAGTAGCTGTTTGGAGGTTTGGAATTCTTGGTTTGGTGCAAAAACATGGAAAAATTTTAAAAAACAGAGCACCATGCCACACGTACGCGTCACCCACGCGTACGCGTGACCCCCATCTTTTCCACCATCCACGCGTACGCCTCACCCACGCGTACGCCTCACCCATACGTACGCGTGGATCCAAAATTTTCACCTCCATAGAAATTCCAGAGAGTTGTGCGAGTTTTGGGCTGGAATTGTGCTTTTAGCACAAAATCCACCCACGCGTGCGCGTGACCCACGCGTGCGCGTGACCCACGCGTACGCGTCGCATCTCTGAATAACCCATCACGCGTACGCATGACATATGCGTACACGTCGATCCTCTTTCACCTCACCACGTGCACGCGTCACACTACACGTCTGCGTGGATTGCCCTGTTTTACCCACCTTCTTTTCTTCTCTTCTTTCCTTCTTCTCTCTTCTCTTCTTTTCTTTCCACCCGTCAACCATCATCCAACACTATCAATCACCATATATCACCATCTTTTAGTCAATTAGTTATTTAGTTAGTTTAATTTTTGTTTATTTTTATATTTTTCATTATACATGTTGGATTAGTGATCTTGTTTGCCATCTATTGCTGCCGATGATTGATAAGATGTTATTTTAACATCATTGTTGAAATTATTCATTGTTGGATTTCTTTTATTGAGGTTATATTTTTCTACTTGGTTTTGAATTTTTCATGCTTAACCTTTTTGCATACCAAATACTTGTACATTGCCTTCAAGCACTTTAAATATTTTGAATTGCATGTTTTGGCCACCATGCATTCATCATCCATCGTTAGGTAATTGTACATTATCAATACATTTTTTTTAGGTGATGCTTGTTTATGATTGACCTTTATTGACACAACCTATTTCATGCATTGAGATTTGTGAAATTGTGAAATTGGATCGGAAGCTTACCTAGTGACATATTTTTGAGCTTTCTAAGTTTTATGGACCATTCTTGCTATGTGATTGATTTTCACTTCTATCTTCTTTTTCCTAAGTTCCATAGCACTCATGTGTTCCACTTCTATGTTGCTTAGGTGTTGCAACAACTTCAACATGTGTCATTGTTTGATGTGTGAGTTCTATAGTTCAATTGGTTCATTAAGTTTCCTTGTACATCAATCAATACACATGCATTATCCAATTTCACAATTGCTCAATTTTTGCTTGAATGCTTGTATGCTTCTTCACTACTTGTTTGGTTGTCTTAACCTACAAGTCTTTTAAGGCATCTCAATCACACTAGAATGAGTGAAGTGCATACTTTATTTTGTGTAATTGTGACATAGCTCTCTATGCTAGTGTGTGTGTGTGTGTGTTCTAATCCGCACGCAATCTTAGAACCACACACCTATTTTTCATCAATGTCACACTAATTCACTCACTTCATTCTAGTAATTTACCTCATTCCAATAATATATGCTTCCTTGATTTTGTATTTTCTCATCTTACGGTATTATTTCCTATTTTTCATGACTGATGCACCATAAGCAAAAAAATGGAAGCGGGCGAAAGAACACACAGTACCCGGTTGATCCACTAGTTGAAGGTGGAAACCTGGAAAGTCGCCGTACCCCCTCACTCATCTTTGAATGCACCGAGGATGGTACAAACTTTTAAGTGTGGGGAGGTCGTCTGACCGATCGGCCATTTTTGGGTGACAAGTTTCTAATTCCAACACTTTTGCATTTTATTTTTAGGTCTTTTAGGATATTTTGTTGCATCTTCTTATTTTGCATATATAATATAATAAGCTTAGCCAAAATAATGAAATTTCCCAAGAAATCTATCTATAGGGAACCCCCAATTGATTGAAAAAAATAATTTTAGAATTTGCTTGAATTACATATATTGTGGAACATGATTTTTGAGCTAAGAACACAAGTATGTAAGTTTTGAGCCTAATTGTGTGGTTACATCTTATAACTACTTATTTTCATTCTTGTGTGCATTATTCTCTTTCTATGATTGTAATCCTTGATTTATTTGATTCTTTATGTCCATTATTTTGTGTATGAATGCATTTATATTATTGAGGCTATTGTTTCAAATAGCTCACTTACCCAAATAGCCTTACCTTTTATCTTCCATTGTTAGCCAATTTTGAGCCTATGCTTAACCCATTTGTTCTTAATTTTATCACATTACAAGCCTAAAGCGAAAAATAAAAAATGTCCCTTGTTTGGATCTTTGATTAGCTTGGGCTAATGAGAGTGTTTATCATTTAATTGTGAGAGAGTTGGGAACATTGGGTAGGGATAAAAGAGTATTTTTATATTTTTGTTGAAAATTTGAGGAATTGGGTACATACTCATGTATTAATTGAATGTAAAATAATATGCATTGATACTTTTGTATATACTTTATTGCAAAAAGAAAAAAAAAATATATATATATATATAAAGAAAAATAAAAGAAAAGAAAAAAATAATAGAAAAAGAAAGAAAAAGAAAAGCAATAAAAAGGGGACAAAATACCCCAAAGTAAAGTTCAATAAAAAAAATCAATGCATATGTGTGGTGATCAAAAAGAGAATACATGAGTGTGTGAAAAAGTGAAGAATGGGTAGTTAGGTTAGCATTTAAATTGTATGGGTTGTTATATAGGTTAGGTGGGAAGTTTAGGTTAATCAAAAATTCAAATTCTAGTCCACTTGACCATATGCATCCTTACCTTAACCCTAACCCCATTACAACCTATGGGAAAGTCCTCATGATATTTGTATGCATGCATAAAATAATTGTTGATTGTTAGATAAAAAACAAATCTTGAAAAGCATGATTAGGGGAGAATTGAGGGAATCAACCCCATACACTTGAGTGACTAGAGCGGATACACATCCGGTGAGGGTTCGATTGCTCAATTACATGTTTTCACCTATGATTATCTATTCTCTTGCAAGTTTGTAAAATCTTTCAATAACTCAATTCAATTGTAGGTTTGATTTGATTGCCATTGCTTTAGCCCTTGTACTCATATATGTATTCTTGGGGATTGACTTATTTTGACTAAGTAGTTGCATTCATTTAAATAGTTGCATATAGGTAGGTCGCATGTAGAGAGGTTGCATTGAATAAATGTTGATACCCTTTGTTTCTTTCTTGAGTTTAGCATGAGGACATGCTTGGTTTAAATATAGGGAGGTTTGATAAACCCCAATTTTGTGGTTTATCTTGTGCTTAATTTAGGAAATTTTATCACCTTTTCTCACATTTATTCAATTAAATAGCATGGTTTTGTAATTCTCCCGTAATTTGTGCTTAAGTATAAAAATATGCTTTTTAGGCCCTTAAATTGGTGATGTTAATTCACTTTAATTCTATTCGATGCCTTGATGTGTTTGTTGAGTGATTTCAAGTTCATAAGGCAAGTATTGAATGGAAGAAGTGAAGAGAAAAGCATGCAAAGTGGAGAATTCATGAAGAAATGAGCATTTGGAGATTTGAGGGCCACGTACATGCGTCATCCACGCGTACGTGTGAGAAGAAGATTTGCAATTCACACGCACGCGTCACCCACGTGTACGCGTGAGTAGGAGTTTTCACCAACGACGCGCACGTGTCGTCCACACGCACTTGTGACGCTCGGCACGTGACACACTTAAAGTGAATTTGCTGGGGCAATTTATGAGCTGCCCAAGCCCAAATCCAACTCATTTCTGAGGGTATTTCATGCAGAATTCAAGCTTGGGCAAAGGGAGAGCACTTAGTTGTAGTATAGCATCATGTAGATTAGTTTCTAGAGAGAGAAGCTCCCTCTTCTCTCTAGAATTAGGGTTCTTAGGGTATTTGCATCTTAGATCTAAGTTCAATTCTTGTTTTTTTTTAGTTTTCCTTATAATTTCTTGTTCTCTACATCTTAATTCTCTTAGTTTGCATTGTTAATTTCCCTTTTTATGCCTCTTTTAGTTTATTGATGAACTCTTGTTGGATTTGGTTTTTTTTAATGCAATTGATGTTTTATATTCCTTTTATTGTTGAATTGAATTGTTGATCTTACTTTTTTTTCATTGGGTAGTTGGTAGATTTTATTCTTTCTTGCAATTTATTATGTTTTCCTTTTATGCCTTCCAAGTGTTTGACAAAATACTTGGTTGGTTGTTAGAGTAGATTTTTTAGCATTCTTGGCTTGGAAAAAGGAATTAGGCAATCTTGAGTCATTAAAACCCAACTTATGTTGGTGACCTAGAGTTGTTAGCTAGTATCATCTCCATTGACTCTAATCTCTTGCTAATTCAATTAGTGAGTTGATTAGGACTTTTGGATTGAGATTAGCTAGTCTCATTTGACTTTCTCTCGTGAGAAGATAACATTGCACTTTCTTCCATTGTTGGGGTTGACTAAATAAGATAAATTCTTGTTAATCATTGTTATGATTAGTGACTAGGATAGAAAGCTTATATTCTCAATCCTTGCCATGAATGTCTCTCTTTATCACTTGTTTCCTTTAATTGTTTGCTTTATTTTCTTGTCATTTATTTTCTTGTCCCTTTTTATAAATCAAACCCCTTATTCCTTCATAGCCAATAATTGAACACTTCATTGCAATTCCTTGTGAGACGACCCGAGGTTTAAATACTTCGGTTAATTTTTATTGGGGTTTGTACATGTGACAACCAATCTTTTAAATTTGATTTGAGTATTGTTAGTTAGTTGGGAACTATACTATCAACGGAAATTATTTTGTATGAAATTCCTAACCGACGAAAATATTCTTTATCACAGACATCCATCAGTATTCTGCAATTTGAAGCGCAACTTCACCCTCGATTTCATTCAAATGTATTGAGTGGCATGCATCTAATAGATTCAGGAGACAATACAGTTTTATCTAAGTCATCCCTTTCATATGTGTCCATAGTTTCAAAATGGACGGCTGCTGATGGCTCTTTGTGATACATAGCTTCAAAGTATCTGGAAAAAATTTCATAGGAAGCTTCCTACCTGTCGAAAATTTTTCTACTGTCTTTTGCTTCGCTAACCATACTTTGTGATAACTTATGGTGTAATTAAACTTCGACTAATCTTTGGCAATGATAAATTTCACCTTTATAGATAGGTCAGCTTCTACTAATGGCCTTATTGCTTCTACAATTGTGTTGGAATACAGCTTGGAATGATCTTGAAAAATGGTGGCTCTAATACAAGTGTGGATACCACTGTATATCCTTATTACCCAATAATACTTCCTGTGGATCATATTAACCCTGATCATCGAATCACAACTTGTGCCGTATTGCATACATTTCGCATAGAATGTCATTGGTTCTGATTTATACCCTCGGTAATCGACGCTTTTGTGGATGGTATAATCCTTGATCGCCATAATCATAGCCTCCCTACTACTAAACTCCATCCCAATAGAAAATTCACAATCTTCCACAACAAGAGGCTTTGCTACAACACCACAACCAAATAGAATCAACTAGCACACCAATTTTAATATATCAATACACAATTTATAAGTTTCATATAAATACATAATTCATGAACTTAACTAAATATACAATATTAATCTATTATACAAATATCCAACTTATATGCCCACGTTCAAGTATTTAGGAAACGCTAGTGCATGCATGTCGTCCAGATTCAATGCGTGCATAAAAGATAGCTCCTCAAATAAATAATGGTTTATTAGTGCATTTGCCACCTTCGCCATGTCTGCTTCTATACTGCCATCAAGTTTATCCTTGTTTTTATTTGGGTCAGCAATATCATAATTGCTGCCAAACTCCTCTTCGCTATCATTGTTGTAATCTTCCCATCTCGATATTTTGATCGTCTTGAGATTGTTCAAACTCAATATACAACTCGATTAACGACACTTGTGACCAAGTTTGAAAATAGATTGAAAATATTTCCTGTATGCTCACTTCATCGATGAAATACTTTATTTGAAATTGAACGAACCCACCAAACATTGATATAGGATGTCTATATAAATAGAAGACATCCTCTTCAATATTTGAGGATCTATCTTTTCACAAACTACACTTTTTAGATTAACTTACTTTCACTCATTTGATAGCAGTAGAGAATAATAGATGAGAAGAGGTGGTGAAGACGAAAAAGAGTAATGAGCAATTGATAAAAGCATATTGCTGGGGTGTATATATATGTGTGTGTGCGCGCACACAAATCGAACGGTCTAATTTGTAGACTCTAATTTTTAAAAATTTTTTTACACTAGTTAGACCCAATGTTTTGAATTTTCTGATTTAAAAATTTGAAACTTTATAACTCGGACCATCTGATTTGGACTTTGAAGTTTTAAAAAAAAAATTCGTAACCCACTAAATCAAACCCAATAATTTTTGTACTACAAAACTCAAATTCTCCTTAAAATAACTCAAACCATTCGATTTCTATTACTTTATCTATCATCAAATCGGTTAGTCTGATTTGATTACATACATTTTCATAAAAAAAATTAACACTACACCAAAAAATAAATACACAGTCCCAATATCAATGCATAACAATTAATGTTACGCCGTGTCCGAAAAAATCAGCCTAAATATTGTTGTGTTTCATGCAAAAATTTCCAATATCTAAAAATTTTAGCCGATTCCCTAGCATGATTGCTGTATTTATTTGATGCATGATAATATTGTTAGTTTGTTACTGTGAATCCTAGCCATATGCTCAGCATTTCCACTAGAAGCCCCCTAGGATTTCTTACATGTACGAGTGCATTTATATATTTTTCTTTTCACTCAAAGCAAGGGGAAACAACAACCTTGCGCTTATTTAATGATTTGGAAAGGCAATAACAGTTTTGACGGCCGTATTAAATCCAATGCTATGTCTGAGGAGAAAAATGTTGAAAGGAAAGGGCAATGAGAACTCGTGCACTTATTTTAATGAAAAGCCAAAATGTTGGGTGTTCAAGAGAATCAAACTTTACTAATACTCTTTAATAAAGCTATCCAAAGCAGGGATTGTAGGATAAGTATTGACATACAGTATTGTATCACAAATTGCCGAAAGATCACAATGGTTGGCCACTTGCGTGTGCAAAAGATGATTGCTTAGCTTATTCGACAATCTTTAATTTTTGTAAAGTTTTATTTTTTTTTAAATAATTTATCAAAATTATTTTTTTAAAAATAACTATTTTTTTAACATGAAATTAAAAAAATATTATAATTTATTATGGGACAAAAACAATATAATGATTAAGGTAAAGATATACATTCATATATAATTAGCATTTGCTTTGCAAAACTTTAGTGTAAGTTAATTATAATTACTATTTAGGTAGCACTATAAGATAGAGAGAGAATGAGAGAGAGAGGTGGGAAACACTGAAAGGGGTAGAAGTAGATTTTTTCGTAGGGATCCTAGGGTTTGGAATAGAGAAGAGTACTATTGATTGGAAAACGAATCGTTCACTACATTCGTTGACCATCTTCCAGAAGATATTTTCAAGAAGGAGTTGCATCATCTGTTTAGTTGGACTGGACGGATAAATGATATCTACCTGTCACGAAAACAAAAACATGAAATCCTGTACATCTTTGCGTTCATCCGATATACAACGAAGGGAGGAGCTACGAAGGCTATTGCGGAATGAGTGGGATGAGGTTACGAGATAAGATTATCACAGTAGGAGAAGCTAGATATCGACGCACTAAGGAAGTGAAAATTACGACGGAACATCAAGAGGAAAACCACGCACAGAATTCATTCAAGGCTCAACCCTTACATGAAGTGCGACAAAAGGATGAGAGGAGCAATGTGAAGGAGTTGAAGAAGAAGGAAGCACCAGGGGAACCGCACGGCAATAGGTGGACGAAGAAGTTGGAAGTGCTGGTGGCAAAAGAAAACCTGGTCTGGCTGCAGAGAAGTCTAGTAGGCGGAACGACAAAGACAATTGACTATAACTCTTTGAAGGCCATGATTAGGAAGAATATACCCCCAGGTGGTGGAAATCAGAGAACTAGGAGCACACAAAGCACTCCTGACGTTTGACAGTATTCTTAGTGCTGAAGAAGCCTACACGTTCGAACTAAACAACCTCCTCAAGTTTTTTCATAGTGTATGGAGATGGGATGAGGAGGAACGGAGCGATACTCGAAGGGTATGGCTAGAGTGTTTCGGTATTCCCTTGCATACATGGTCACCAGATACATTCAAGTTGATAGGAAGCCAATGGGGAGAAGTTGTTGGATGTGACCAAGCCACGGAATCATGCCTCTCCTTCAGTGTGCAAATTGATACTTGTTGTATGGACAGAATCAACGAGTGGATCCACATCACAATTGGGACTAGTGGGTTCGACGTCCTAGTTAAAGAGGTTGGTCACAAGAGCTTTGGAAGGGAGTTTCAGATTGAGGAAACAGATAAACATTATTTTCCAAAAATATGCGAGTTCTCTGGTGCGCGCGGTGGTTTGGTAATCGGTGATCCGGCAGCAAAATTGGTGATGGCGAGTCCAAGGGAGGAAGATTATGGAAAGGACAATTTGGTAATTCAAGAAGACATATTGAATAAATGGAATAATGGCAAATCAATTCAATTTCAAATTCCAAGAGTAACGGAAGGCATTGTTTCAGATGGAATCGCTAAATTAAAGGAATATGCTGATTTGGTTAATGATTCGGGTTCAGAACAAACGGTTAGTTGGGGATATGATAATGGGCTGAAGGAAGGTTGTTTTGTACAAATAAGGGAGTCCAAGCATGGGGTGATGGTTGGGCCAAAAATAAGAAGGGATACAGCAGGCTGGAGGAATTAAATGTGGGCTGCCTCACCGTAGGCCCAAAACAAAGTGAACATGTCACATGCAGCCCAGCTAAGGCTCATACGCGGACTGCTGGGAGCGTGCTTCAACTCAGGCGGGCCGGGTAGGGTTCCATCCGGGTCGAGGGTGTCCAGCAGCGAAGGAGAGCGCCGTGACTGATGACCTGATGGCTATGGAGACGCTAAACATTGGCCAGTCCGGAGCGGCAGTACCACGACGAGGCCGAGATCACCTGGACGATTACCACGACTCCATCGGGAGAGTTGAAGGGGATGTCGTGCTCGGGACAGGTTGCGATGCGGGCATCCATGGACCACCTAGAAGCCTGTCAACACGTCCTGGGGCTCCATGGCAGGAGATGAAGGGAGATGTTCCGTCCGGCGCAGGCGGGACTGGCAGAAACGATGAGGAGGCTGGCTCAACTTCCGAGGGGGCCGATGCAGTGGATGAAGAGAGAAACCTAGCTCCTGCAACAGTGGATGAGGGCAGTAGTGAAACTGGAATCGTGGAAACAAACGAAGGGCAAAAAATATCCAAAATTGAAGAACAGTTGGTTGAGAATAGGAATGCATGGGACTTAGCTGTTGAATCCGGAGTAGTGCAGTACGATGATGAGTGGATAATTTATACGCTTTTTGGCATTGTTTTTAGTATGTTTTTAGTAGAATCTAGTTACTTTTAGGGATGTTTTCATTAGTTTTTATGTTAAATTTACATTTCTGGACTTTACTATGAGTTTGTGTATTTTTCTGTGATTTCAGGTATTTTCTGGCTGAAATTGAGGGACTTGAGCAAAAATCAGATTCAGAGGTTGAAGAAGTGCTGATGCTGTTGGATTCTGACCTCCCTGCACTTAAAATGGATTTTCTGGAGCTACAAAACTCAAAATGGCGCGCTTCCAATTGCGTTGGAAATTAGACATCCAGGGCTTTCCAGCAATATATAATAGTCCATACTTTGCACGAGTTTAGACGACGCAAACTGGCGTTCAACGCCAGCTTTCTGCCCAATTCTGGCGTCCAGCGCCAGAAACAAGTTGCAAAGTGGAGTTCAACGCCCAAAATGGCACAAAAGCTGGTGTTCAACTCCAAGAATGACCTCTACACGTGTAGACTTCAAGCTCATCCCAAGCACACACCAAGTGGGCCCCGAAAGTGGATTTATGCATCAATTACTTACTTCTGTAAACCCTAGTGACTAGTCTATTATAAATAGAACTTTTTATCATTGTATTCGTAGTCTTGGTTACTCCGGTTCCCCTCTGGGGCCGAGACCAATGAACTCCCACAGAGCATTTGGACCATTTTTCCGAGAGGATTGAAAGTAGCCATTGGCACCGGTGACATCCTTACATAAAGCCAGCCATAGAAAGGAGTAAGACTGATTGGATGAAGACAGCAGGAAAGCGGAGGTTCAGAGGAACGAATGCATCTCCATACGCTTATCTGAAATTCTCACCAATGATTTACATAAGCATTTCTATCCTTCTTTTATTACTAAATTTCGAAAAATACATGACTATTTTATATCCGCCTGACTGAGATTTACAAGGTGACCATAGCTTGCTTCATACCAACAATCTCCGTGGGATTCGACCCTTACTCACGTAAGGTATTACTTGGACGACCCAGTGCACTTGCTGGTTAGTTATGCAAAGTTGTGAAGATATGTTTAGACCATGGTTCTGTGCATCCGTTTTTGGTGCCATCGCCAGGGAATCAATTTCGAACAATAATTCACAACCTGAGTAACAATTTCGCATACCAAGTTTTTGGCGCCGTTGCCGGGGATTGTTCGAGTTTGGACAACTGACGGTTCATCTTGTTGCTCAGATTGGGTAACTTTCTTTTCGTTTTCTTTTCAAAAAGTTTTCAAAAATCTTTCAAAAAAATTTCTCCTTTGTTTTCAAAAAAATTTTAAAATAAAAATATTTTCAAAAATATATTTTTCTTCATAATTTTTAACAATGAATTCTAGAGTTTCATGAAGCATGCTGGCTATAAAACCATGTCTAAATTCTTTTGGACAGAGGTTTTGGCTTAAAAATTGAATGAATTACACTCATATTTTTACTAAAGCTTGGCTGGCTATTAAGCCATGCCTGACCCTTTGATTGGAGCTTTAGACTAAAAAGCATAAGATTCCTGGAATTTATATTAAAAATTTTGGAATCCTTATTTTTGTTTTTCAAATAATTTTCGAAAAAAATACAAAAAAAGTAGAAAATCATAAAAATCAAAAATATTTTTTGTGTTTCTTGTTTGAGTCTTGAGTCATGTTATAAGTTTGGTGTCAATTGCATGTTCATCTTGTCCTGCAGAAGCTCAAGAACTCATTGACATAGTTGCTAATAACCAGTTTATGTACACTTCTGAGAGGAATCCTGTGAGTAATGGGACGCCTATGAAGAAGGGAGTTCTTGAAATTGATACTCTAAATGCCATATTAGCTCAGAATAAAATATTGACTCAGCAAGTCAATATGATTTTTCAGAGTCTGAATGGAATGCAAGCTGCATCCAACAGTACTCAAGAGGCATCTTCTGAAGAAGAAGCTTATGATCCTGAGAACCCTGCAATAGCAGAGGTAAATTACTTAGGTGAACCTTATGGAAACACCTATAATCCATCATGGAGAAATCATCCAAATCTCTCATGGAAGGATCAGCAAAAGCCTCAACAAGGCTTTAATAATGGTGGAAGATACATGGTTAGCAACAGCAAGCCTTTTCCATCATCCACTCAGCAACAGACAGAGAACCCTGAACAAAATACCTCTAATTTAGCAAACTTAGTCTCTGATCTATCCCCCCCTCCCTCCCTTATATAAAGCCTTCCATTCTTCCTTATTTTCACACAACACAACCCTCTCTTCTCTTCTTGGCCGAAACACACCTCCCCCCTCTTCTCCATCTTTTCTTCTTCTTCTTCATCTAATTCTTTATTTTCCTGCTCGAGGGCGAGCAATATTCTAAGTTTGGTGTGGTAAAAGCATAAGCTTTTTGTTTTTCCATTACCATTGATGGCACCTAAGACCGGAGAATCCTCTAGAAAAGGGAAAGGGAAGACAAAAACTTCCACCTCCGAGTCATGGGAGATGGAAAGATTCATCTCCAAAGCTTATCAAGACCACTTCTATGATGTTGTGGCCAAGAATAAGGTGATCCCCGAGGTCCCTTTCAAACTCAAAAGAAATGAGTATCCGGAGATCCGACATGAAATTCAAAGAAGAGGTTGGGAAGTTCTAACAAATCCCATCCAGAATGATTCTTGAAGCAAGAAAAAGCAGCAAAGAACAAAGCTTGCAGAAAAAAAAAAAGAAGGGGCGAAAAAAAATAGAAAGAAAGAGAAAAAGCAAGCAGAAAAAGCCAAAAGCTCTTAAAATCAAGAGGCAAGAGCAAAAGCCAATAACCCTTAAAACCAAAAGGCAATGGCAAATAAAAAGGATCCCAAGGCTTTGAGCATCAGTGGATAGAAGGGCCTAAAGGAATAAAATCCTGGCCTAAGCGGCTAAACCGAGCTGTCCCTAACCATGTGCTTGTGACGTGTAGGTGTCAAGTGAAAACTTGAGACTAAGCGGTTAAAGTCAAGGTCCAAAGCAAAAAAAGAGTGTTCTTAAGAACCCTGGACACCTCTAATTGGGGACTTTAGCAAAGCTGAGTCACAATCTGAAAAGGTTCACCCAATTATGTGTCTGTGGCATTTATGTATCCGGTGGTAATACTGGAAAACAAAGTGCTTAGGGCCACGGCCAAGACTCATAAAATAGCTGTGTTCAAGAATCATCATACTGAACTAGGAGAGTCAATAACACTATTCGAAATCTGAAGATCCTATAGATGCCAATCATTCTAAACTTCAATGGATAAAGTGAGAGTTTTTATGTTAAATTCATATTCTGGCGTTCAACTCCAAGAATGACCTCTCCACGTGTAGACTTCAAGCTCAGCCCAAGCACACACTAAGTGGGCCCCGGAAGTGGATTTATGCATCAATTACTTACTTCTGTAAACCCTAGTGACTAGTTTATTATAAATAGAACTTTTTATCATTGTATTTGTAGTCTTGGTTACTCCGGTTCCCCTCTGGGGCCGAGACCAATGAACTCTATTATCACTTATGTATTTTCAACGGTAGAGTTTCTGCACTCCATAGATTAAGGTGTGGAGCTCTGCTGTTCCTCAAAGATTAATGCAAAGTACTACTGTTTTCTATTCAATTCATCTTATTTCGCTTCTAAGACATTCATTCGCACTTCAACCTGAATGTGATGAACGTGACAATCATCATCATTTCCTATGAACGCGTGCCTGACAACCACTTCCGTTCTACATTAGATTGAATGAGTATCTCTTATATCTCTTAATCAGAATCTTCGTGGTATAAGCTAGATTGATGGCGGCATTCATGAGAGTCCGAAAAGTCTAAACCTTGTCCATGGTATTCCGTGTAGGACTCTGGGATTGAATGACTGTGACGAACTCCAAACTCGCGAGTGCTGGGCGTAATGACAGACGCGAAAGGATAGTAAATTCTATTCCAGTATGATCGAGAACCTCCAAGATGATTAGCCATGCAGTGACAGCGCATCGGACCATTTTCACAGAGAGGAATAGGATGCAACCAACGACAAGGGTGATGCCTCCAGACGATTAGCCGTGCTGTGACAGAGCATTTGGACCATTTTCCCGAGAGGATTGAAAGTAGCCATTGGCACCAGTGACATCCTTACATAAAGCCAGCCATAGAAAGGAGTAAGACTGATTGGATGAAGACAATAGGAAAGCGGAGGTTCAGAGGAACGAATGCATCTCCATACGCTTATCTGAAATTCTCACCAATGATTTACATAAGTATTTCTATCCTTCTTTTATTACTAAATTTCGAAAACTACATGACTATTTTATATCCGCCTGACTGAGATTTACAAGGTGACCATAGCTTGCTTCATACCAACAATCTCCGTGGGATTCGACCCTTACTCACGTAAGGTATTACTTGGACGACCCAATGCACTTGCTGGTTAGTTATGCGAAGTTGTGAAGATATGTTTAGACCATGGTTCTGTGCATCCGTTTTTGGTGTCATCGCCAGGGAATTAATTTCGAACAATAATTCACAACCTGAGTAACAATTTCGCATACCATACGACGAAGAAGACGACTTAATGAGGATATTACAAGAGCAAAATAAAGCGATAGCTGAGAAGAGGAGGCTAGCAAAACTGAAAGAGAAGGTGCGAAGAAGCAGACCGAAAAAGTTCAAACAGGTGTGTAACAATGTTTTAAAATAATTTTTAGCTCTTGGAATGTTAAGGGGTTGAGGGGAGTTGGAAAGTTGAGTATGATAAAAGAGCTCAAAAAAAAGCAAAAATTGAACATGTTAGGCTTGGCTGAAACAAAATTGCAAGTTGTGAATAAATTTGATATCGTACGTATTTGGGGAAGTGATGCGGTGGGCTGGGAGTTTGTAGGATCGGTAGGCACGTCTGGGGGTCTGTTATTAATGTGGGATGAGTTGTTGTTTAGAATGAATAACTGCTACAAAGGGGATAGGTGGCTTTGTGTTGAGGGAGTTTTATTGAAAAATGAGTTCCACTGTGCTTTCTGTTTGGTTTATGGTCCTCATATGAGAGTTGAAAAACTTGCTGTTTGGGAGAAACTGAGCTATATAGCTGTGTTATGTCAAGTCCCGATATGCTACATGGGTGACTTCAATGAGGTGATACAGGTTGATGAAAGGAAAAATCAGGACAGGTTAACAGCGTCTGCAGAAGATTTCAAGGGTTGGATCCAATATATGCAGTTAGTGGACTTACCGCTGAATGATCGTAAGTTTACATGGTATAGCGGTGGATCCTGTAGTCGTATTGACAGAGTCCTACTGAGTGTAGAATGGACTGAGGAGTTCCCGGAGATTCGGTTAAGAGGTGGTCCGAGAGGCTTGTCAGATCATTGCCCGATAATAGTCGAAGATACTAAGTATAGAGGTGGCCCACGTCCGTTCCAGATATTAGACTTATGGTTTACACATGAAGGATTCCTAAGAATGGTCAGGGAGGAATGGCGGAATATTGGAGAGGGACAGTTCACAGATAAATTGAAGGCTCTTACGGTGCCTTTGGGAAAATGGCATAAAGAGAAATTTGGTGACTTGGAAAAGAAAATTCAGCATTTTGAGGAGGAGATTAAGAAGGTGGATGATATGGTTGGAAATGGAGTCTATGATGGTACAGTGGAGGCTAGAAGGAAGGCTCTAGTAAGCTGTTGCAAGCAGTGGTATGTGAGGAAAGAGGTACACTGGAAACAGATGTCGCGATCTAGGCATGTGAAAGACATGGACAAAAACACACGGTACTTTCATAGCTTGGCGTCGGCAAGAAGAAGGAACAATAGGATTGATGCTTTGGTGATTAATGGAAGGTTAGTAAGAAATCAAGCTAGGATCAAGATTGCCATCCGAGACTTCTACAGAGAGTTGTATCACCAGGAGAGATCCCCGGTAATAGGGTTTAGAGACGGCCTGGTTAACCGGATTAACGAAGAAGATTCCAGTGCATTGGAGAGCATACCATCATTGGTGGAGATTAGGGAGGCTGTATGGGACTGTGAATCCTCTAAAGCTCCAGGTAGTGATGGGTATAATATGAACTTCATCAAAAAGTGCTGGGATGAGATCGGCCCAAAGTTCTCGACAGCTGTTCTGAATTTCTTTCGGTCATCAAGGTTGCCGCCTAATTCCAATGTTACTTGGGTGGCTCTTGCTCCGAAGTTCACTGGAGCCAAGGAGATCAAAGACCTCAGGCCGATCAGCATGGTTGGCTACATCTACAAAGTCATTTCAAAGGTGATGGTCAGAATGATGAGATCAGTGATGCCAGGCTTAGTAGAGGAGACTCAAAGTGCATTTGTGAAAGGTCGAAAAATTCATGACGGGGCTCTGATTGCGTGCGAAATAGTGCAGTGGCTGAAGACGAGGAAGAAGAAGGCGACAATTATTAAATTAGACTTCCAGAAGGCTTATGATAGAGTGAAGTGGAACTTTGTGGATATTGTGCTGCAGAAGATGGGATTTGGTCGAAGATGGAGAGAGTGGGTTAGGGAGTGTATCGGTACAGCGTCCATGGCAATTCTGATAAATGGTTCCCCTTCCAAACCATTCAAGATGGAGAGAGACTTGAGACAAGGTGACCCATTGTCCCGTTCTTGTTTGTTCTGGTAGTGGAGGTCTTACACAGGATAATAGGGGAGGCAGTGAGAAACAGACGAATTTTGCCGTTGCTGGTGGGGAAGAAAAACATAAAGTTATCACATCTCCAGTTCGCAGACGACACTATTTTATTTTTCCCACCGGAGGAGGAGACCATTAGAAACTATGCCAGACTGTTAAGGTGCTTTGAGATTATGTCGGGGTTATCGATTAACTTTGATAAATCCAGCTTAATCCCAATCAATTGTGAACAGCATTGGACTGACAACATGTGTAGCTTATTGGGATGTAAAGAAGCAAACCTCCCAGTCCGATATCTTGGCATTCCTCTAGGAGCAAACCCGAGGCTGGTAAAGACATGGAAGCCGATAATTGACAAGGTTGAGAAAAAGCTTAGCTTGTGGAAGGCTAAGGTGCTAAATAAAGTGGGTAAGCTAGTCCTTATTAAGCCTGTGTTGAATAGCCTGCCAGTGTACTATCTGAGCCTGTACAAGATGCCGAAGGCCGTGGCAGAAAAGTTGATATCATTACAGAGAAGTTTCTTATGAAGTAAGGAGGAAGGTAGGAATGGGATAGCACTAGTCAAGTGGAAAGTGGTTCAGGCCCCTAAAAAGGAGGGTGGTTTGGGGGTAGGAGATGCAGTGATTAGAAACTCTGCCCTACTATTTAAGTGGTGCTGGCGATTTTCAAAGGAGGAGTGTCCTTTATGGAAGAAGGTTGTTTGCTCCTGTTACGACTTGAAGCCCAATATGATGTTATCAACTCAGCCAATGCCTACTAGAGGGGGACCATGGAAGGATATATGCCAGTTGCAGCTCAAGGATAGTAATGTAAGGGACGAGATGATTACTGGGTTGTCTATGGAGGTGGGTGATGGTAGGAGGACTCTTTTCTGGGAAGATGTCTGGTTATAAGGTGGTTCCCTCAAGTTGAGGTTTCCGAGACTTTTTTCTATTTCAAACCAGCATGGATCTGTCATAGGGGATTGCAGGTTTTGGGATGGGTTAGAGTGGGTTTGGAATTTCCAGTGGAGGCGAGGCCTATATCAATGGGAGTTGGAATTATTGAATAGGTTACATGAGGCTTTAAGGCCTATAAAACTAGCAAGTGATAAGCAAGACAGACTTGTGTGGAAGTATGGCAAGGAAGGAAATTTTTCAACTAACTCTTTTGTGCAAGTGGTGCAATCAGAGACTCTCCCAGAGGATATCACAAGCTTCAGCTTCACTAGAACTATATGGAAAGGTTTGGCGCCACCACGAGTGGAGTTATTTATTTGGTTTGTTCTGATAGGAAGAGTAAATACTAAAGAAAGACTATATAGATTTGGAATACTTAGGCATGGGGACAATATATGTGTGTTTTGTAAAAGGGATGTTGAACATATTTACCACTTGTTCCTGGGGTGTGAATTTACTTGGCAGGTATGGTGTCGATGGCTTTCTGATCTCGGGAGAGCGTGGTCTATTCCGGGCTCACTAAAGGAACATTTTGAGAGTTGGACAGGCGTCGTGAATAGAAATGAGGAGCGGAATCGGTGGCTGAGGTGCTTCTTTGCGGTCATTTGGAATATATGGCTTGAGAGGAATAGGCGTATTTTTAATTCTAAAGAAGGTGGTTCAGAAGAGGTGTATCAACGATCCTTGACCAGTTATAGAGAGTGGAGTAGTAGGAACCTTGTTGTTGTTGATGGCAATGCCAGAGATGACAACATGGGTAATTGATTTACTTTGCTTTATTTCTTTTAGTTTCATGTCCCCAGTTTGATTGTCTTCTGCTTCACTGTATTGTGTTGAGCTCTCTTGTTCAAAAAAAAAAAATATTTTAGTGTAAATTTTAATGTGG
>NC_029794.2:93519649-93525913 GCF_000816755.2 Arachis ipaensis
TTAGTTAAGTGTTTTTAAAAACAATCTTAATTTCTTAAAATAAAAAATACACACACAAAATAAGGTTTTTAAACAAACATTTTTTCAGAAAAAATTTAGCAAACCAAACCTAAGCTTGATGGTCTATTCATTTGCTTTGTATTATCCCTTTTATACATATATATATATTTAAAATGTTATATTTTGAAGCATAGGAGCTCTATTCAACTATGAATTATAATAAGACCTCCATGCTTGTATGAGACACATAATCCGATAAAAGGATAAACTATTAAAATCGTGTCTAATGTTTAGAAGTACTGATAAATATATCTTCTATTTTTGTTAATAACAAAAATATTTTTAAAATATAACAAAAATATTTAACGTTAACTATATATTCTCAAAAAATATTTTAAAAATTAAATTTCAATACCTTTTTTATAAACATGATTAAAAACTTAAATATTTTTATCTTTAAAATTTAATAATTTTATGCTAAAAAAATCTTTTATTATTTTTTTGTCAATAGTTAAGAATACTTTTAAGAAATAAAAAATCTAGATATTGAATTTTTGTCCAGTTTTTTGTACGTACTTTTTAAAATAATTCTCAAAGTATTTCTATAAAAATTTAGATCAAATCCATAAGTAATTTGTCAAATACAAAAATCGTTTGTCACTTATAAAAAAAAAATATTTTTGGTTATTTTTGTTGTATTTTATAACATTTTAAAAATAATATTTTTATTGTTATCAAAGTGAGAGGTATTTTTTCAACATTTTAATATCGGAGGCAATTTTTTAGTTTATCCTTTATTAGAATTATCATACAGAAAATATTTAGGTAGATAGGTTATGAAATGACACCACTTGCAAGTTCTTATTGTTCAATATGATATATCCAACTTTTCTTGTATTAAACCTGCATTTTTTATGGAAAAAAAGAGGCAGAAATTTTGAAACAACTTTTCTGTATGTCATGACCATTGACCAAATTTGTAGTGACCTTGTAAACAAAGGAATCTAAATTAGAATCAATGCACATGCCTCGCATAACTTGTGCAAATGACATTTTCCGAAATCTCATGGAAGAAGGTTATTGAATTGTTTCTGTTTCCGATTGGTATTTTTGTTAGAAAACTATATATAATGTCATAGCTTAAAGGTGTGTTTGTGAAGTATGAGAGACAGAGTCCCCTTATTTTGGAGCTTCGTAAAATGCAAATGAGAGATTTCTGATTCCACCAAAATCCTCAAAAATCTTTCTTGGTTCATTATTGATTTCCTCTATAACTAAAGACTCCATAAAGCAATTAGTTTCACCAGTTACATCTTCAAACCCTCAGATTGTAAGGTGACACCTTACAGTTTCGCTCCTTTTCCATTCCTTTTTAATACTATGTTATCTTTCCATTCCTTTTCTTCAACTTTGAAATAAACTCTACAATGAATTACTAGAGTAATTTACAAATATAGAGAGAAACTCTAAAGTTTATCATTTTTTGTACAATTTGAACATTTCAAAACTCTACAGAGAGAGTGAAATATGTCACTGTATACACTTGTGTCTGAACCCTCCTCTGTTTCAATAGCTAGACGGTGCATCTCACCAAAGCTACAAAAAGGGCTGATGCCTAACTCCTCTACAGTATACACAACTATATACATCAATTGTTTTTCTTTTCTTCTTTTTTTTTTCTTTTTTTTTCCCTTTTCTATCATTTCTACCCTGTTGTCCATTCTTTGAACAATGAAGAATAAATGAATAAAACAACATGGGGAGGATGAATGTCGCTTACTGCAAATATTAAAATCAGCAATTCAACGGATATGTATGAGCATACTAGAGTGATGTAACTTCAAATTTGTCCACTTTGAGTTTTTGCTTGTGCTGTCTATGCGTTGCAAGAGTGTGAGAGACTGAGAGATCACAGGGCTGTTTAAAGTCTTCCCATAATGGGAACTCCAGTAACCTTTCTGATCCATTTTACTTCTTTCACCCATTCAATTACCTTGTTAGAATCTATGTACACAAGTCTTAATTCTAAAACCTAAGCTACACAATGCCTCCAAGCTTTATTAGCAAATCAACTGGGAGCATAGCATTTTTATTGGTGAGAACTCTACGGTGAGTCGTGCGTGATCAGAGAGAGAATAATCTTCAGGCCATCTACCTTTCTCCACCTCCGGAGGGGACAGAACTGCGTTCTTAACACTGAAACCAATTGATTGCTCCTGAGCATCATTTGTGTTGTTGACCTGCTCCTCATCTTTCTCGTCTAAATTTGTTGAACTCCAGATATTCTGCTGCAACCCAATAATATCAAGGCCTTAATTTACTCAGCAAACAAGGAAAAGCATGAAAAACTCTACAACAACGATCCACTAGGAAGGGCTGGCAAATGGATCAAGCAAAGCTGTTTTGCTGAATAAAAGCCTTAGCTTCACTAAATGACTCCCCCCAACCCCACCCCCCTTTTTTTCCCTTTCTTTTTTACAAATTACGGTTGTACTAGTTAAATTGATTGCATAATCACACCCCTCAAATGACGAATGCCAGCTATAATTTCTATGAATTCCACATACAGAACTCCTTAGTTCACATGGTTGTGCATAATGGCATAGAAGCTATAATGCCTTGAAGGAAAAACTCAGATGTTAGAGTTATAGTCAATGGCTGCATAATTAAGTACGAGTTTAGGGAGAATTATTCAAGATTATGGAGTCTTATAAGATATCTATCTAGTAGCTACTTCAAATGAACAATTACCAGAAATTGTTTGTAATCAAGAACCCCATTTCCATCGACATCTGCTTGGACCCATAATTCCTTTATCTCTTCTTCACTTAGCCCATGGCAATGGCCAATCAAATTAAGCTGCACAGAATTAAAAAAGGAAAGTCTATAAACATCAGGATTCTCTGACAACCACATCATTATCTGAAGTTTGAAAGCGCTTATCTGACAGTTAACATAGCACCTCACCTCTCGAAGTGCTTCACGGAAAGCAGAGAAGGTAATACAATCTTCATTTTCACCCTTTAGTAAGGCAAATGCATCATTCTCGGTCAGTGAAGCTCTACGCAGCAGATACTGAAAGTGGAGAACTTGTCAATGATGATTCTATTCCACCACAAAATGAAATGGTACTAACTTTGGCTTCATAAAAGAATCTTTTCTATATTTGTAATAATGGAAGGTTAGTCACAAGCTCTATGCATATAACTGGATTTAAATAAAAGCAAGAAGATATCGTTCCCTAATGACTATATTAATGTTAACATGACACACAATAGCATAACTGAATGTTGTTGTTCTTAGTGTACCAACTTAAACACTAAAATCCCATCTTGTTTGTTTCCATTTCCCTTTCCCATAGTTTGTAAAACTCTTACAAGTAAACAGCAAGAAAAGAAAATACTGGTTCCACAACACAAATACAGAAAAACAAGATCTTTGCTCAATGTTGAAAATTTTTTCTTTATACAATGTCTGATACAACTTTTGTAAGCAGGAATATAATGTTAAATCTAGAAAGAACCCGTGTTGTGGTCTACAGCCGTAAATGTAATAAATTCCTTGAAGAAAGAGGGTAAAAAAAAATCTAATAATAACTAGTTGTTGGTCAATGTATTTTAGGATTACCTTGAACATGCCAAACACTGCTTCAGTCCAACTTGCTTTTAGTAGTTTTCGATATTTGTCAGGATTTAGAAGCCAAATAAAATCAACAGCACATATATTTCCACGATGATTTCGGTGGCTAACCCACTGCATCAACACAATGGCAAGTAAATAAATTTAAGTGATAGGCAAATTATCCAGCAAAAAATGTCTGATAGCAATGCTACATGCTTTACCTTGTCTGCATCTGCATCAGTATAATGATGTGCCGTATCATAAGATGATACAAACCCTTGCGACCTTAGGAACTTGTAAACATGTCCACGTTTGCTTCCATTCCAATCACTGAGTAATAAGAAGTTGTAAATAAAATATGCTTAAAAGTCTTAAACTAAAAATAAATGGAAGTCCATTTAGTATTTACCCGCATAACATGATTGGCATGGGCTTGAGGTGGAAATCTCTCTGATAGGATTCTACATATTGAAGTATCTTATAGACCTGCAGAATTGAAATAGCTTAAGGAACCTCTCAGTAAGATACTAGGCCTAACAGTTGGTGAGTGCTTATATACCTCATATCTAAATGCTAAATTACCTGATTTAGTCTTACAAGGGACAGGGTTGAATCATGAGGAAATAGTAGGTGAGTATTTACAATCAGAATTTCTTGCCTAACATCACTGTTTTTCCACTGTGAACATGGAAGAGCCAGCTCAACATGTAACAACTGAGCTACGCGATCACCACAATCATTGAAGTGTAACTCCTTATAATTAAGAATATTAAATAATTCCTTTTGCACTGCTATCAGAAGACCTGCGGATCCCATAGGAAGGAAAACAATATTGAGAATTCAGACTTTTTACATAAACAGTCAGCAATAGTTAAAAGAAATCCAGAACAAAACTTATGGGGCAAAAGGGAAAAGCGACAACCTAGCCCGTGATGTTTAACAAACAGAGCATGTTTTCTAAACCTGTCATGTACTGTTCCAATTTACAGAATTCAATAAGAAAAATATAAATTCTTAGAACCAAGTTAAAAGAGCAAATCTTTGCAAATTGGATTAGTATTTCAAGGTGTTCCTTGGGGAAAAAGGTAACTATCCACTTAAATTCTGGAATTGATATAAGATTACGCTACAACTATTGTAACAATAAATATACAGAATGTGGCATACCATCACCACGGTTGTTGGTCCTCCCAAGCTTGAAACTAACATAACCAGCATCTCCAAGTCTATTCTCATACAAGTTAACAAGCTCTTCGTTTCCAACCCAAAACTCCTGCAGTAGAATCCAAACCCAATCAATTTCCATTGAAATTCAACACGGACCAGAAAAAGGGGTAATGACGAACCTGAAGACAGATAATGGAAGACTTCTCAGACAAGAGCCAATCCAATATGCTGTGGTTCCTGGCCAACCAATACGTTCTGTAATCACTTTCGCGGCAACTCGGGTCCTGTTTTGGATGAAAAACCTCCATTAATCATTATTTTTTAATTATTATTATTTCTGAAAAGTGACGAAGAAGGTGGTTACCTCATGATTGATGCGTTTGTAGATGGGGGCAAGTATGTTGAAAGTGGTGCAGGTAATTAAAGGTTGTTGCTGGTTTTCTTTTCTAGAAATTGCGAAACCCCCAATCCTTGTAATCCTCCCCATACTCTTTGCCAATGCCCACTTGTCCGTTTTCATTCTACGTTCAAACCCACCAATGCTGCCCCTACAATATATATATTATCACGCCGCAATAACAATCACAATTATTGCTTCGATATTATTCTTTTATTTTTATTTATTAATTATTAGGATCGTTATATACGCTTGTGATATCAGATCCCCTCGTTCACATGCGACGTATAGAATACTAGAGCCCACACGCGCCGAAGGAGATAAGAGAATCACTTATATAAAGAACCGTCCCTTTTACCTTTCTCACGCCACAATCAATGATGCCTCTTCTATCTTTTCTTTTCTTTTTTTTTTTTTTAATATATAAATGGAGAAAAGGTATGTAACATTTTAAATTGATATAACCGCGGGTGGAAACTGGGTTAATTAATTTGGCTTTGCCATATATGATTGTGATTGGAGAAAGGAGGAGGAGGAAGAGGAGACCGGGAATAGCCGGTAAATAAGGTAAAGGTGGGTGTGTGAATGCGGGAAGAAGTTACCGGAAAGAAGGAGCAGCGGAACTAGGAGCGGCAGCGTCGCCCCCAAAGGGTGATTTTGATTGTGATTTCGATTTTGGAGAGCCCAAATACACGGTAGAGAAAAGATAGAGAGAGGGATGAGAGAGAATAGAGAGAATGGTAGCTATTAGATTAGCGAACGCTGTGTTTGTGTGTTCCCTGTCCCTGTGGGATTGTGACGAATTGACGATGTTGCTCTGGCACAAATACGAATCGTTTCGGTTTTGTTTTGTGTTTTACCCTTTTGCCCTTCGTTCATTCCATCTTTTTTCTCTCTGCTACGCCCACTTTAACTACCTCAACGGAACACCCGCCCTGGGGTTTATATCTGCGCGCGGATTCCCAATATTTCGCGCTAACTAATTTGACCGTTTAGTCCTTTGTCGTACGTCGTCTTATACACTCTATCTTCTTCCGGGGTGCCCTTTTTTCTGATTCGGTAAGTTATGGAAATTGAGT
>NC_029794.2:93525923-93527017 GCF_000816755.2 Arachis ipaensis
TAGATATTTATTTTTAATTTAAATTAATTTAACCTAATAAAAATTAACATCTTAACTAAAGTAGATTCACATTTTTTCTTTCTAAATTTCTGAATTTTTATGGCAAAGCAAAAGTATGTGGCTCCTCTTGAATACTCTTACCATGAAGAAAAAGAAAATTAAACCATTTTTAAAAGCTTCTAACCGATTATTTTAATAATGAATGTAGCAGTGTGGTCATATTAGCACTAACAGATATTTTCGCTGGTTTTTTTTTGTACAATTTGACACTTAAATCCGTTCAAACATTCAAAGAATCTGATGTTGATCTTGACTCCATGCATATAATGTAGCAATCTATGCATATGGTTGTGGTTGTTGGCTGTGGGGGCAGAAAGAATAGTGCTTAGTTCAATCTCAATACACTTGTTTTTTCTTCTGTGAAAAATGTAATTCTGAATAAAAATATGTGGAAGTGCAATTTTTAATATTTTATTAAATTATATATTTACTTTTTTTAAATAATTTTTTAATTATAAAATAATTTAATTATAGTTAAGATAGTATTCAATTATAAAGTGACACATTATAGAGAATAATTTATATGTCACTTCAAAAAGAATACAATAAAATTTATTATATTTAAAATTTGATCTTTAATTTTTTAAATTATATGTTTAAATTTAATTATTTGTATACCAATTTTAAATTTTTGAAAGATTTATTTATCATTTACATCTTTTAAAGTTATTTTCATGTACAATATAAATTTTTTAGTGTTATATTTATAGTTTACGCTTGTCACCAAAAAATATTTATAGTTTACGCTCACCAAATTGATTGAGATTCTATTATCCTTTTTTATACAAACTTCTTTACAAGATTTAACTTTAATCGGATCAAGACAGCAGCGATTACTAAGTACTAAGCTTTAACATCAAAAGCATAACCATGATCGTTCATAAAATATCTTGCTAGTATAATTGCAAATTTTAGTAGCCACTCATTTAATGTTTTGTTTAAGAATTTATTTATGAGAAAAAAGAAAAATAGGCATCTGTGAATATTTTTTTTTATTTTGAGTTGGAATTTAAAAAAAATTATTATATGCACAC
>NC_029794.2:93527047-93527546 GCF_000816755.2 Arachis ipaensis
TTTGTTTTTGGTTTGGTTATTTTTTTTATTTGTTTAATTTTCATACCTTCTTGTGTGTATTTTCTCCTCTTTTGAAATGTTTTTTTTTATGGATAATGTATGTCAGGTTGTAGTGATGGTTTCGATTTGGACAAATATGTTAGGAATAATATTTTGTTGATTGAAATATTTTAATTAGGTCAGAAAAGAATTCAGATTTATTGAGAGGGAAAAAAAAAGATATCTCACAAGGTTAAAGTATTTTTTATATAATTTTGAAAACAATGAGATTATGATTTATCTCTATTTCTATATGTTAAGATTTTATATTTATTTTTCGATTTTAGTTTAACATAAAGATTATGTAATTTTTTTTTACTTTTAATGTCTTTTCGATATCTATAAATGTTATATGGCTATTTAACGAACGAAATGTTTATTCTTATATATATATAGAATTTAATTTTAATGTATTATCAGTATTAAATAATTTTATATTTGTATTTAATTATGTAACGTC
>NC_029794.2:93527595-93532516 GCF_000816755.2 Arachis ipaensis
ATATTAGTATGAGAAGATGACAAAATCTTATATTTGTGTAGTGGTTTTAAGGCACGATTAGATCGCTTTCTTTAGAGAGATATTTGTCCCCACACTTAGTTGCTATAGGGTTGATGACAATACTCTCTCAGGATACGATGAAACATAAGAATTTCTTAATTAGCAATAGTAAGAAATTTTGAACTCTCTTGAACAAAAAAAATCTCTCAATAATTGATTAAAATGTACACTTAGTACTTATATTTATGAAATAGTGGACAATGACTTATTTATACATATTGCACGTAGTAATTATGATTAGTTACCTATACAAATGGCTGTGTCTTTTCTATTGTCAATAGATACAATATTTTGAACATACACAATTCTTAAAGAATTGTGTCTCTTTAGCCAATAAATACAATATTTTAAACATACACAATTCTTAAAAGATTATGTTCCTTCAACCAAATAGTATTAAACCGTTAATAATCGTTTATTAATATTAATAATATCAATAATATTAATTAATTAAATTTGTAAATACGTTGAGAGTAGCGGTCCAATCAAGTCATATTTTTTTAGTTAAAAATTCTTTGCCGACGAAAGTTAGAAAATATTGAAGATGGAACATAGACTACGAATGAGTGTCTGCTGCTCTAGACGGCCAAAATTGAAGGCTATGGTTGCGAATCTGCTGTTCAAGATAGATTTTTCAAACTAAAATCCACCTTAGACTGAAATTTCATGTCAAATTCTTACCTTCTGATCTCTTTGGTTAGGTCTTACACTTGCTTCATCATATTATTCCTTATTCCTTTTTCCTAATCTAGAACAAATGCCTTGGTGAATTGGCGTCCTAACGAAGGATATCTAGCATATTCTCAATACACATTGACGTGATTTATATTAACATATAATATGAAAAGTATATATTCTCAGCACCTTAATTTTTATATTATTACTTTATTAAAATTTAAGATTTAGATTTTAAAATTTAGAATTTAGTATTCAGTGTTTACAGTATTAACTAAGTATTGACTAAAAATAATAAATTTTATTGAACATATAGTATTATTCTATAAAAAATTATCTATTCTTTTTTTAAATTTAAAGACTGGTTAAAAAGATTGAATAGTTATTGACTAAATAACATTTTTTGTTTACTGTTTTCTGTAGACAGATTTAGGTCATAATCGATCCTGGATTTGGAGAGGTATAATTGAAGAATGAAAGGTGGTAGAAAAAGGGCTCTTTTTTGGCAAGTCAAAAGAAGGTCCAATGTGAGAATTTGAGGAGAGAATTGGGTGAAGAAATTAAACATCCTCCAATTATTGATGAGCAAACACAGAATACTAATACTAATCTAACCTGGGTTAGCCAACTAATCACAGAAGGTGTTTTGGAATGAATAACTAATCCACCATACTTTTAACCCATTATTATTCATTCCAAAAATTCTACAAAGAAAGATAAGACAAGGGAGACAAAGTAATATAGAATTATAACGTACTTAAGAGGCAAACACATGTGAAAAGAAATTTGGAAAAAAAAAAACTTGATGTGTGCCTGTGCCTTTGGACATCTCTCCTTTTCTCTCCCTGCTGTAACAAGCTTAGCTTGTTATTGTGGGCTATCTGGAATTATTCTGGCTTCACTAGCAACAAACATTTGGAATATGAATGTTCGTTGAACCTAACGATTTTGGCCATACATGTATTGAATCGAATATAGTGATGTACACATATATGATATTTCAGCACTTTAAAACTGTCAAATAATTTTCTCAAGAATAACAAATATATAAATTTGATTTAATTACTCTGTTAATCTTTATAGTGTCATCAAATTTGTAATTAGGTTCTTATATTTTTTTTAATTGAATTCTTATATTATTTTAAATTTTTTAATTAGGCCATTTTCATGTCAAAAATATTAAAATTAACAGAAGATTTTTTCCAAAATCTATGCAATTAAATATCTAATTAGGTTTTTAATTATCAATTGAAAAAATTTTTTAAAACCTAATTATAAATTTGATAAAACTATAAAAACTAACAAAATAATTAAATCTATAAATTTTACATTTTTTCTTTCACAAATAAAATGTTTCTTGTGTTTGTATGGACAATTTTTTAATAGTTAGCACAAATTTTTTTACTTAAAATGTCCTTTAATATTTAATCATATATATAATTGATGAGCGGATATTTTATACGCTTTTTGGAGTTAATTTCATATAGTTTTTAGTATGTTTTAGTTAGTTTTTAGTTTATTTTCATTAGTTTTTAGGAAAAATTCATATTTCTGGACTTTACTATGAGTTCTGTGTTTTTCTGTAATTTCAGGTATTTTTCTGGCTGAAATTGAAGGAGCTGAGCAAAAATCTGATTCAGGCTGAAAAAGGACTGCTGATGCTGTTGGATTCTGACCTCCCTGCACACAAAGTGGATTTTCTGGAGCTATAGAACTCAAAATGGCGTGCTTCCAATTGCGTTGGAAAGTAGACATCCAGGGCTTTCCAGCAATATATAATAGTCCATACTTTGCTCAAGGATAGACGACGTAAACTGGCGTTCAACGCCAGTTCTCTGCCCAATTCTGGCGTCCAGCGCCAGAAAATAAGACAGAGGAAAGCAGAGATTCAGAAGACAAAGCATCTCCAAAACTCCAACATATTCTCCATTACTGCATAACAAGTAACCTTTAATTCATGCTCTCTTGGTTATTCGCAATTCAACTGATAAACATAATTGACTTCCTGACTAAGATTTACAAGATAACCATAGATTGCTTCAAACCAACAATCTCCATGGGATTCGACCCTTACTCACGTGAGGTATTACTTGGACGACCCAGTGCACTTGCTGGTTAGTGGTACGAGTTGTGAAAAGTGTGATTCACAATTCGTGCACCAAGTTTTTGGCACCGTTGCCGGGGATTGTTCGTGTTTGAACAACTAACGGTTTATTTTGTTGCTTAGATTAGGAAAAATTTCTCTTTTTGTTTAAAGTCTCGTATTATTGTCGTGCTAAAACTTTAGAATCCTTATTTTCTTGTTAAAATCTTTTTCAAAAATAATTTTCTATTAAATCCTGTGCCAAATTTTAAGTTTGGTATTTTCTTGTTGATTTCTCTGTGTTTTTCGAAAATTTTAGTTTGGTTTTCTAAAAATTTTAAGTTTGGTGTTCTTCCTTCGTGTTCTTGTGTTCTTGTGAATCTTCAAAGTGTTCTTGAGTTTTCCTTGTGTCTTGATCTTAAAATTTTTAAGTTTGGTGTTCCTTAGTATTTTTCCCTTAAAAATTTTCGAAAACAAGGAGCATCAGATCTAAAAATTTTAAATCTTGTGCTATCTTATTGTTTTCTCTCTCCTCTTTAAATTCAAAAATATCTTTTCTCTCTGTTTTAAAAGCAAATTTTCGAAGTCTATTTCTAAAATTCAAATTTTTTATTTCAAAATTTAAAACCTTTTTCAAAAAAATCATCATATCCTTTTCAAAACTTCCTAACCACTTTCTCTCTCCTCAGTTTTTCGAAATTCTTCACTCAATTTTATTTTATTTTATTTTAATTTATTTCATTTTTGAAATAAATAAATAAATAAATAAATAAATAAATAAATAAAAATATTTTCTCTATTTTACATCATCTCCCTTTCTCCATCATGGACATAAGCGGAAATGAATAGTCCAGGAGGGCTCTGGGGTCATATTCTAACCCCTCTACTGCTTCATATGAGAGTAGTATCTGCATACCCTCCATTGGAGTCAGTAGCTTTGAGTTGAATCCTCAGCTCATTATCATGGTGCAGCAAAATTGCCAGTATTCTGGTCTTCCACAGGAAGAACCTACAGAGTTTCTAGCACAGTTTTTACAAATTGCTGACACAGTACATGATAAGGAAATAGATCAGGATGTCTACAGACTATTACTGTTTCCATTTGCTGTGAAAGATCAAGCTAAGAGGTGGTTAAATAACCAACCTAAGGCCAGCATAAGGACATGGAAACAGCTGACAGAAAAATTCCTGAATCAATACTTTCCCCAAAAACGGATGACACAGCTAAGGCTGGACATCCAAGGCTTTAAACAAGGAGATAATGAATCTCTTTATGATGCCTGGGAGAGATACAGAGAGATGCTAAGAAAATGCCCCTCTGAAATGTTTTCAGAGTGGGTTCAGTTAGACATCTTCTATTATGGGCTTGTAGAAGGAGCTCAGATGTCTTTGGATTACTCAGCTGGTGGATCTATCCATATGAGAAAGACAATTGAAGAAGCCCAAGAGCTCATTGATACAGTTGCCAGGAATCAGCATCTGTACCTAAGCAGTGACCCTTCCATGAAAGAAGAGGTCAAAACAACAACTGCTGAACTCAGTCCTGTAAAACAAGCTGCTGAATTCAATCAGCAATTGGACTTTCTAACAAAGCAGTTAGCCGACTTCAAAGATAGACTACAAGAGACAAGGATGGCTAATATACATATGGACGAACAGTTTAAGCAAACAAAGCAGCAGCTGTCAAGGCAAATAGCAGAAGAATACCAAGCAGTTCAACTAAGAAGTGGGAAAACATTAAAAACCCCACCTCAAGGCAGCAAAAAGCTAAGAAATGAGCAAACCACCCAAAATTCACCTGAGGACAGTAAGAGCCCAGGGAAAAGTAATTCTGGAACTAAAACGCCAGAAAATTGGTGGAAGGCTGGCGCTGAACGCTCAGACCATGCTCAGGACTGGCGTTCAACGCCAGAAACAAGGCAGGACTGGCGTTCAACGCCAGAAATGGGCAAGGATCTGGCGTTGAACGCCCAAAATGGGCACAATTCTGGCGTTCAAACGCCAGGAGCAGACAAGGAGCTAGCGTCCAGTTTCACTCCAACTTCTAACTCTGGCACTCAATTGCCAGTGAGGGATCAGACACACACAAATGCTGATAACAAC
>NC_029794.2:93532561-93540576 GCF_000816755.2 Arachis ipaensis
ACATCTTTAAAGATGTTCAGCTTGATTTGGAGGATTCAGAGGACATGAAAGAGCCTCTGAAATTTATTCTGGATGAGGAAAAACCTCCTAAACCCGAGCTCAAGCCATTACCACCATCCTTGAAATATGCGTTTCTGGGAGAAGGTGACACTTTTCCAGTGATTATAAACTCTGCTTTAAATTCACAGGAAGAGAAGGCACTTATTCAAGTGCTAAGGACACACAAGACAGCTCTTGGGTGGTCCATAGGTGACCTTAAGGGCATAAGCCCAGCTAGATGCATGCACAAAATCTTATTGGAGGATAATGCCAAACCAGTGGTTCAACCACAGAGGCGGCTAAATCCAGCCATGAAAGAAGTGGTGCAGAAAGAGGTCACCAAATTACTAGAGGCTGGGATTATTTATCCTATTTCTGATAGCCCCTGGGTGAGCCCTGTCCAAGTCTTCCCAAAAAAGGGAGGCATGACAGTGATTCATAATGAAAAAAATGAACTGGTTCCTACAAGAACAGTTACAGGGTGGCACATGTGTATTGACTACAGAAGGCTCAATACAGTCACCATAAAGGATCATTTTTCTTTACCATTCATAGACCAGATGCTAGAAAGACTAGCAGGTCATGATTATTACTGCTTTTTGGACGGCTACTCAGGCTATAACCAGATCGCAGTAAATCCCCAGGATCAAGAGAAAACAGCATTCACATGCCCATCTGGAGTGTTTGCTTAGAGAGTACTAATCAGTGATGGGGGCACTCACTTCTGCAATAAACAGCTTTACTCTGCCATGATTCGGTATGGAATTCGCCATAAGGTGGCTACTCCATATCATCCACAAACTAATGGGCAAGCTGAAGTCTCTAACAGAGAATTAAAGAGAATCCTGGAACGGACAGTAAGTACCCGTAGAAAGGATTGGGCACGGAGCTTGGATGATGCTCTGTGGGCTTACAGAACAGCATTCAAGACCCCTATAGGGACCTCCCCATACCAACTCGTGTATGGTAAGGCATGTCACCTGCCCGTGGAACTGGAACATAACACTACAAGAAAAAACACTTTTAGCGGCCATTTATTTTGTTTTTGGCGGCAATAAAAATAGCCGCTAATACATTTACCGGCAAATAGACATTAGCCGTCTTATGCTCTGTCGCTAAAAGGTTTTAGCGGCAATTATAACATTTGCCGGTAAAAGCCTTTTTAATGGCCGCAAAAAGTATATAACTTTTAGCGGCCATTTTTTTGGCAATTTATATTGCCACCAAAAATAGTTCTAAAATTGCAATGTTATTTATTTTTAGTGGCCATTATTATTGCCGCTAAAACCTGTTTTACCGGCAATTTTTATGGCCACTAAAAGTATTGTAATGGTATTCACTTTTATTTGCCATTTCTATTTCCGCTAAAATCTTAATACTTTTATAGTTATATTGTACTCATTTTTTTAGAAACAATGAACTATCTTTTTTCTAAAATTTCAAAATAATTTTTCCAACAATTAATATTATTGTGCATAATATAAATATATTGAAATTAATTACTACAAAAAAAATATTTCATTAAATTTAAAATATTGATACACAAATTCCTCTTGAAAAGTAATAAATCATATTACAAATCTAAACAATAAAAAATACTACCACCCCATAACTATGTTTTGCATATTAATTCCAATCATCAATAATGCACTTAACAGCAGAGACAAAAATAAATAAATCACACACAAGTGGCAACAAAAGATATCGTCCATCCTCTAGGTCCTTTTGTACCAGCCTTAATGGCATAAGCAGCTTTCAATCCATTATCTGTGATGGATGCTGTGGAATTAGCACCTGGGTATAGTATGAAAAAGTTAACAAACCAAAAATAATCATTGTTAAAATCCAACAACTCATAATTAAAGACTACACTTTGACATAGGATTTAAAACCAAAGCCAGAAATAGAAGCAGAACATTTTATTTTCTATTTAGAATCATTTTAGAGGAACTACCAAACAAAAATTTTACAAAATTAGAATGAAGCACACACTAAAAAGATACTAATAAAGAGTGACAATAGAAAGCCTGGATTTATTAGGACCCGCAGGACTAAATTTGGTGTATACATCAATAACAAGAGGCTACAAATATATATTTAAAAACATACCAGGGAAGTGTTTTGGAAGGAAAAGCCTTAGAACAACAGCAATAATGGTAATCCATTTTCCAACTTCTCCCATGCATTAGCCAAGAATTAAAAGAAATTTAATATTAGAGAAAATGATAATAATACAAAACAAAAAGGAAAAAGAAGAAAGAACTGTAAAAGGATATTGACCTAAATACACCAAAAATAATTGAAGGCAAGCTGAAAACATATATGGAATGAATAGTTCTGTAAAATTGTTTGTCTTCCAATTTGTACGGTCCAAAATCAACAAGTATCTGTAGAAAACAAATAGAAGTAAGAAGTTAAATTTTATTTAAACAAATTTATTTAGGAATCTCGAGTAGTAGAGAATTTCACCACAATAATTATAGCAATGCTGGTGATATCGAAACCAATAATTGCTATTGGAGCTTTTTTTTTTCTTTTTTGGATAACATTACTGTTGGAGCTTGGAGAACCACTTGTTGTATGTATATCTCAGACTTATTGGGTACTTTTCATATTTATGGAGAGATGCAACTGTTTGTATCTTTTTCTTTTTCTTGGATATTAAAAGTGGGCTAAGTCCCATAAATAAAGCTGTGAATTTATGCTTCTAACAATGTATGTACACACATGACAGATCCAATTCATTTTCTAAATTCTAAAATACATGAAAACTTAGCACAATACAAATACATCTTATTCATACCTTAAACTTGCTTTCAATATAGCAAGAGTTAAAAAATAGTTCAGAGAAGTGTGAGGTACAAACAAGAGATTCAGGCCTACGTTCTAGAATACACACAAAGTCATCATCATATTTATGTAACTTGAAGTTGATGCTTGAAGTCCATCATGAAATGGACTATTAAATTCATTCACTGAATACATGTACCTATAGAGAAATATTTTAGACCACGTTATTACAATAGAAGTTTAGAACTAACCAAGGTACATAATAACTTAGCAAATATGTACTTTGTTTTTGTTGATTTAAGCCATTGTCTTTAACAAATTTTGCATCAAATCAATAATCACCTTTGGTGGCTTAAATAGATATTCTGGTGGGAAGTGAATGTTCACTAGGAATACACCACCAGCATAAAGGCTGTCTGCGGGATCCATAATTGTTGCTTGCCAATGAAACATGTCATCACCAACAGGGCCTGCACAGAAACACATAACATAGACCAATCATGAAATGGCAATTATAAACTCAAAAGGTACAGCCACACAAATATCCTCCTATCTCATCATGTGTCAAAAGTTAAAATCATTTCTAATCCATATATAGTAAGTAGCTTCTTCTATGATGAATCAAGGTGCTTGCCCTCTTTCCACCACATGTCCACTGCTGGTCCTTGTCACCCAACAGCCCCCTTATACTTTCCAAAACTATACTAGTATATCAATACCATGCATGCACAAGCCAGACAAACTTAAACAATCCTCTGTTTCTCACCCATCATGACTTCAAATTCAAACAAATTTGAATTGGTTTAATAATGGTAATGCAAGTTCAATAACAGAGCATTTTAATTTCTTTTGCTAAATGCCATAGCAAAATTTTAATATCCATTATAATACATAGATACAATGTGCATAGCTACAAAAACAACAAGCATACTGCATGAGAAGAGAAAATTAAGAGAAACACGAAATCAGTGTGTAAACCAACCAGCACTGCAGGAAACATGAGGATTCTTCTGTAGGTCCTTCAACTCCTTAGTAATGCGTTTGGAAGCCATTAAAACTATACAAAGTTCAAGATACCAATCCGAGGCTTATCACTCCTAAAATTTCACATAAAAAAATTATTGTCAGAGACAAGGCACCTTTATCATGACCTGCTATTTAATTTACCAAAACAGGACATAAAACAAATAGCATGAAGAATCTATTAACAAAATTATTATTTTTCCACCAAATTACCAAATTAATTAGTAAGTAGCCTTTGTCAAGAAGAATTTGCAACAGGAGATTATCATCAAACTCAATTTCATATTAAATTATATCATTTCCACAGAATCTTCCAACTTCCAAGTGCAACAATTAGGAACTTCGAACAGGACATAGTGCACAAAACACCACAAATAGCCAGGAACCAAAATAATAATAACTGTGAATTCTATAGTAACAGACAGAGCCTCACACTGAGCAAAATTTGTATAGTTTGTCTCGTACCACTTAGGCTCCTAAGAAACCAACCTAAAGAGGCCCTGCATGCACCAGATGAAAATTTCAATTTGTCTAAATCAACCGGACATAGTGTAATTCAGCTAATGCTAACTTTAAACACCGAAGATGGAGCTAATTGCAGATTTAAATCATTGAGAGAAGAAAATCCTCCAAATTTTGATTCTAAATCACTGAATTACGAGCTCAATCTGCAATAAGTGCATGCGATAGGGATTAGAACTAAGAAAAGCGGAATCCAATATGGGAGAAAAATTAACTCAGATAAAACTAAAAATTGATAAGAGATATAGAAAAAGGATGCAATAGAACACAAATTGGGAGCACCAGAATAAGAATTGAGAGAGAATTAAGGAACTCATACCTGATTATTAGAGCGCAATTGAGATTTCAATTGAAATCAGCACAAGCTTGTCCGAGAAAAGGATTTAGAGCACGATTAAGATTGAGATGAAAACTGGGAAGAGATTTGAGCGATGAAGAACATGGAATGATGGAGATGTGAGAGCGAGATCGAGAAGAAGAAAAAGGAGAACATTGGTGTGCGGTTCTCACTTCTCAGAGAAAATAAGGCACTAAGAGAGTGGTTATGTGAAGAGAGTGGCGACTGGCGAGGCACTGTGAAGGAAAGATGTTTCTGCGTTTCACGGTTTAAAGGTTTTGTTTTTTCTTATTTTTAAAATTTTAGGCTTTTTTTAGTGGCAATAGTTGAAATGGCCATTATTATCTATAATATTACTGGCAAATACATAATTACCACTAAAAAATAGTTTTAAAAAGAGAAATTGCGGCAATATTATTGCCGCTAAAAATTTGTCGCTAAAAATCTTTTTTCTTGTAGTGATAAGGCCTACTGGGCAACCAGATTCCTAAACTTTGATGCCAAATTAGCAGGAGAAAAACGATTGCTCCAGCTAAATGAGCTAGAGGAATTCAGATTCACAGCTTTCGAAAATGCCAAGCTTTATAAAGAAAAATAAAAAAAGTGGCATGACAGAAAGCTGTCATCTAGAATCTTTGAACCAGGACAGAAGGTTCTGTTGTTTAACTCTAGACTCAGGCTATTTCCCGGGAAACTGAAATCCCGGTGGAGGGGACCATACGTGATTACAAGTGTATCACCATATGGTTATGTGGAGCTTCAAGATATTGATTCTGATAAGAAGTTCATTGTCAATGGACAGAGAATCAAGCATTATCTTGAAGGCAACACTGAGCAAGAATGCTCAAGGCTGAAGCTAGACTAAAAGCTCAGCAAGGTCCAGCTAAAAACAATAAAGAAGCGCTTGCTGGGAGACAACCCAGCCATGGGGCAACAATTCTCTAAGCATTTTTGCCCTATTACTATTTTTATTTTAAGGTGAGGAATCATTTACAGAAGACCTCGGCACACAAAACAGAGAAAAAGAGCTCACTGGCAAGAAAACGCCAGTAATGGTAGCAATCTGGGCGTTCAACGCCAGAAATGGGCACCCACTGGGCGTTGAACGCCAGTAATGGCAGCAGCTGGGCGTTGAACGCCCAGGAGAGCAGCAATTGGGCGCTGAACACCCAAAACAGGCAGTGTTTGGGCGTTCAAACGCCAGGATGGCAGGGAGGAGACAAAACTCATTTTTATTCAAATTTTTTCATTCTAAATCTTGATTTTCATACTTCAATTCATGAATTCTTACATAAACATGTTAAGAACCTTGATTTCTAAATTCCATAATTTCTAAAAACCCTACCCTAAAAATATCAAATGTATTTTAATCCATAAGCACCATGCCTCTTTGCAAATTCAATCCAACTCTTTTCAAAACTTTTTTTTACAAATCTATCTTTTCAACTCATCAATATCTTTTTCAAAACCTCCACTTTATCTTTTTCAAAATCTAAATCTATCTTTTTCAAAAATCTTTCATATCCTCTCAATTTTAAACTATATCTTCTCTTATCATATCTTCTATCTTATCTTTTCCAAATAAATATTTTTATCATATCTTTATCTCTTCTTTTTCGAAAAACCCACCCTCCCCCCCTATAAATTTGAGTTCGGCCTCCCTCCCCTCCCATCAACAATTGCACCTAGCTCTCCTTCTATCCCTCTCCTTTCTTTTCTTTTGCTTGAGGACAAGCAAACCTCTAAGTTTGGTGTGTTTATCCGTGATCACTAAGATCATGGCCCCCAAAAGAAAACAGCCCACTCCAAGAGGCAAGAAAGAGAGCGTTCCAAAACCACTTTGGAATCAAGGGAAGTTCTTATCTAAAGAACATTCAGACCATTATAACAAAATAATGGGTCTGAGATCAGTGATCCCGGAAGTTAGATTCGATCTGAAAGAAGATGAATATCCGGAGATCCAGGAGCAAATTCGAATCAGGAACTGGGAAGTCCTAGCTAATCCTGAAACGAAGGTGGGAAGGAATATGATCTAGGAGTTCTATGCTAATATGTGGCAGACTGACAAGCAAAAACTATCTGGAACTGCCTTCTATGAATATCGGACCATGGTCAGAGAAAAGATTGTTCATATCACCCCTGACAAGATCAGAGAGATCTTAAAGTTACCTCAGCTGAAAGATGATCTAGATTCCTTTAACAGGAGAATGATGAGAACAGACAAGGGTCTGGATAAGATTCTAGAGGACATATGTATCCTTGGAGCCAGGTGGACCACCAACACAAAGGGTGTCCCAAATCAACTCAAGAGAGAAGATCTCAAACCAGTCGCCAGAGGATGGCTGGATTTCATTGGGCATTCTCTGTTGCCTACTAGCAACGTTCTGAAGTCACAGTTAAAAGAGCAGTGATGATCCATTGCATCATGATGGGAAAGGAAGTGGAAGTTCATCAGCTGATCTCAGCTGAACTTTACAAAATTGCTAACAAAAATTCTAAGGAGGCCAGGTTGGCGTATCCAAGCGTGATATCGCTGCTCTGCAAGGATGCTGGAGTAAGGATGGGAATAACTGAGTACATCTCAGTTGAGAAACCAATCACCAAGGCATCAATGGAAAAAACAACAAGCGCAGGAGGACCCCACCAAGAAGAAAACGCAGGAATTCCTCCCAAAAATCCCTCAATCTGAATATTGGGAGTATCTTGAGACGTCTATCACCAAGATACGGGAAGCTATGGAGCAAATAATAAAAGAATAGAAGGAACACAGTCAAATTCTTACCTATATGTTTAAAGAACAAGAGGAGCAAGGGCGTGACTTAAGGGACTTGAAGCGCCAGAAGTTATCTCTTGCAGGACCGAGCACCCCAAGGATCAGAGGAAGCCCTGTTCCCCCAGAATAAAGGTTGTTAAATTCCAATTTCTGCTTTAAATCTGTGATAGTGTCATTAGAAAAGTTCACCTTAGGAGTCATATAGTAGTTATTAGTATCTATTTTGATCTTATCTCCAATTAAGCTATAGTTTATTTTTCTCATCATCAGCAAACATGAATAAAATAGTAGATCTTTTGAATAAGAGGCAATAAAATTTCGAGTTTTAATAAGAGAAATTCTAATTAGTTACATGTGGTGGCAATACTTTCTGTCTTCTGAATGAATGCTTGAACAGTGCATATGTCTTTTGAATTTGTTGCTTAAGACTGTTAAATATGTTGGCTCTTGAAAGAATGATGAACATGAGACATGTTATTGATAATCTGAAAAATCATAAAAATGATTCTTGAAGCAAGAAAAAGCAGCAAA